>NC_135971.1:24916763-24964943 GCF_053455715.1 Rhinoraja longicauda | reverse complement strand
GCCGCAGGGGCAAAGACCCACTTTTTGGTGCGTTCTCTAGAAAGCCCCGACGATTGAATTTCAAGAAAAGAGGATCGTCTTTGAGTGCTCCAAGAAGGAGAAAATAAACCGTTGAAGAAGGTATGTTATTCGACGCAACACTAGGCCACATTCTGCGCGACGTTTCCAGCCAGTGCCACTGTTTCTTTCTCATACCACAAAATTGAAACACCACTTCCTGTAAACTGACCTTGGGAGCTACTGCTGAAAGTTGCAAACGGATTGACTTGGCCAATTGCACACGTATCCACTGGGACAGATTCCACTACATCAGCATTATAGCACCGACATGTCAGCATGGTATGCTGTAAATAGATTAGCAGTTTTTCGACAACCGGCGATGCCAGTTGGCAAACAAAATGTCTTCGTTTTTTGTTCAAGAAATGCTATTATTTTTCGAGTCATAGAGTCATGCAGCGTTGCAAAGGATCTTTCGGACCAATTTGCCCACGCCGACCAACATGCCCCATCTCTACTAGTACCATCTGCCCGCGCTTGGCCCATACCCCTCTAAATGCATCTGTCCAAATGGTTCTTCAACGTTGTGATAGTGCCAGCGTACCCCAACACCCCCCCCCCCTCACCCCCTCCATGGAAACTCATTCCAGAAACGTAACATCCTTGGTGCAAAAACGTTGTCCCTTATGTTCCTATTAAATCTCCCCCTCCATCCCAACCTCACCTTAAATGTATGTCATTTTTTCTCGATTCCTCTACACTGGGCTAAAGATGTGTAGTTACCCGATCTGTTCTTCCCATGATCGTGTGCACATCTATCAGATTACCCCCTCATCCTCCTGCGCTCCAAGGAATAAAATCATAGTCTGCTCAAGTTCTCCCTGTAGCTCAGGCCCTCAAGTCCTGGCAACATCCGCGCAAACTCTAAATCCTCTCCAGCTTGATAACATCTTTCCAAAAACATGGTGACGAAAACTGAACGCAATACTCTAAATGTGGCCGCATCATGTCTTTTGTTGTCGCTAATTCACTCAGCGACAAACGTGTTGGAATATTATCACCTTTCCCCTCAGATAGATGCAGATTTAATGAGTAATATAGAAAATATGAAAGGGATTGATGAAAGGTGTCCACGCTCTCCAAAACGTCAATTGTCCACGTTATCCAGAGACGCGGATTTTTCCCGCGGAGTTACCCCAGCTCTTTGTGTCTTGTTTTGCAAACCAGCATCCACAGGTCCTCGTTTCTCCAATTTATTTATTTTTCAACGAGAATGTACAGTATGTGCTTCCAATGACGAGGGATTTAACACCGTAACAATTAAGCTGATAAACTGTCGATAGTGATCATGCACGCGAATTCCTGTGCAGATGATGGACGGAAGTGATTTATGCAATTGTAGGAAGGAAATGCAGATGCTGGTTTACACCGCAGATAGACACAAAGTGCTGGAGTAACTCAGCGGGACTGGCGGCATCTCCGGAGAAAAGGAATGGGTGACGTTTCGGGTTGGAAATCTGATCAGAGAGCTGGGAGGAGAGAGGGTTGCAGAGAGAGGGTAAGCAAGCGTGACTTGAAGTTATATGCTGACGAAAGATCAGGATATGTACGTCCCCGATAGAGTGAAGGGCAAAGCAGGCAAACGTAAGGAACCTTGGCTGACAAGGTAAATTGAGGGGAGACACAAAATACTGGTGTAACTCAGCGGGACAGGCAGCATCTCTGGAGAGAAGGAATTGGAGAGAGAGGGAAATTGAGGCGTTGGTCAAAAACAAGTAGGATGACTGGGGCATGAATAGGCAGCTGGGATTAAGTGCATCCCTGGAATTAAGGAGTAAACTGAAAAAGGAGATTAGAAGGGCAGACATGGGCCAGGATATAGCTCTGACGGGTAGCATGAAGGACAGTCTCAAAAGATTATATAAATACATAAGGGTGGTAAGGGGTAACCAGAGGGAGAGTGGGGCTTCTCTGGAAACAAAACTGTCAACCCTGTGTGCAGCCACATGAGTTGGGCAAGGTCCTCGGTGAGTATTTCCCCTCTATATTTATCGAGGAGAAAGACAGTAGGAAGGCGGAACTTGGGACAATCAATGGAAGTGGCTTGAGAGCACTCAGTGTTACTATCGAAGAGGTAATGAAGGTACTGTCGTGAATGGAGGTAGACAAATCTCCAGGTCCTGAACAGATATATCTGAGTACATTGAGGGAAACTAGAGAGGAAATTCCGGGAGATCTGGTTGAAGTTTATGAGTCGTCCTTAAATGTTGGAGAGGTGCCGGAAGACTGGAGGGTGGCAACTGGTGTCCCTCTTCAAGAAGGGCTGCAGGGAAAATGCTGGGAACTATAAGCCGATGAGTTTACGAGCTGTAGTTGGAAAGTTACTAGACTGTATTCTGAGGGATAGGTTACACAGGCATTTGGATAGGCAAGGGCTGATTGGGAATAGTCAGCATCATTTTGTACGTGGGAAGTTGTGTTTCACAAATCTGATTGTTTGTTTTGAAGCCGTGACCAAAAAGGTCGATGAGGGCAGAGCTTTAGATGTTGTGTACATGAATTGCAGTATGGCGTTCGACAACGTTGCGCATGGTAGGCTGTTCTGGAAGATTAGTTCGCATGGGATCCAAGAAGAGATCGCTGAATGGAGAGAAAATTTTCTCCATTGAAGGAAGCAGAGGGTGGTACAAGGTTGCTTCTCGGACTGGAGGCATGTGACTCATGGTGTGCCTCAGGGTTCGGTGTTTGGCCCGTTACGGCTTGTCATCTACATCAATATAGAACATACAGTGCAAGGTTAGCAGGTTTACTGATCAAACAAAAGTGAGTGGCTTTGCAGATAGTGAAGAAGGTTGTGAAAGATTGCAGCGGGATGTGTGTGGAATGGGCAATTGGCGGAGGAATGGTTGATACAATTTAATACTGAGAAGTATGAGGTGTTGGATTTTGGTACGTCGAACAAAGGCAGGACCTAAACAACAAATGGTAGGCCTCTGGGTAGTGTTGTAGAGCAGAGGGATCGAGAAGTACATGTGCATGTTTTTTGAAGTTCGAGTCGCAGGTAGATAAGGTGGTCGGAAAGGGTTTTGGCACTTTGGCCTTCATCAGTCTGAGTATTGAGTAGAGAATTTGGGAGGACATGTTGCAGTTGTATAAGACGTTGGGAAGACCGGATCTAGAATATTGTGTTCAGTTCTGGGCACTATGTTATAGGAAAGATATTGTCAAGCTTGAAAGGGTTCAAAAATGAATTGCGAGGATGTTGCTTGGACTAGAGTGTGTGAGCTATATGGAATGGTTGAATAGGCTGGGTCTCTATTCCATGGAGCGCAGGAGGATGAGTGGTGATCTTATAGAGGTGTTCAATCTCATGAGAGGAATAGATCGTGTAAATGCACAATCTCTTGTCCAGAGTAGGAGAATCAACGACCTGAGGACATAGGTTCAAGGTGATAGGGAAAGATTTAATAGGAACCCAAGGGGTAAATTTTTCACACATATTGTGGTGGGTGCATGGAACAAGCTGCCAGAGGAAATCGTTGAGGCTGCGACAATCCCAATATTTAAGAAACAGTAGGAAGGTACATGGAAAAGACAGGTTTGGTGGGATATGGACCAAGAGCAGCCAAGTGGGACTGGGGAAACATCGTTGGCCGGTGTGGTCAAGTTGGGGCGAAGGGCCTGTTTCCTCACTGTTTCACTCTATGACTATAACTCTACGATCCTAAGTTGGAGACGTCAATATTCATACCACTGGGGCATATGCATCCCAAGAATATGCTTCCTTATCTCGGTGTCTCCTTCTGCCCTGACGCTCTATCTGAAGAAAGGTCCCGACCCGAACCCGAACTCCAAAATCAGTACCTTGTTCCTGATTTTCCCCCAAATCCGTAACCCCTAAGAGCTATATCAAACCCTCTCTTGGAAGCATCCAGTGAATTGGCCTCCACTGCCTTCTGTGGCAGAGAATTCCACAGTTCAACAACTCTCTGGGTGGTAAAGTTTTTCCTCCTCTCAGTCCGAACTCGCTTACCCCCTTATTCTTAAACTGTGAACCTTGCTTCTGGACTCCCCCAACATCGGGATTTTTTTTCCCCTGAATCTAGCCTGCTCCGTGCCTTAATAATTTTATATGGTTCTATAAGATCCCCTCTCATCCTTCTAAATTCAAGTGAATACAACTTCTGTCGACCCATTCTTTCATCATATGTCTGTCCCGCGATCCCTGGAATTAACCTGGTGAACCTGCGCTGCACTCCCTCAACAGCAAGAATATCCTTTCTCAAATTCCAATTCTCCAGGTGTGGTCACACGAGGGCCCTGTACAACTCCAATTGGACCTCCTTGTTTCTATGCTCAAATGGTCTCGTTATGAAAGCCAACATGCCATTTCCTTTCTTCCCTGCCTTCTGTACCTGCATGCTTACTTTGAATGACTGATGTACAAGGACACCCATGACCCGGTGCACCTCCCCTTTTCCAAATCTGACATCATTCAGATAATAATCTGCCTTCTTGTTCTTGCCATCAAAGAGGATAACTTCACATTTATCCACATTATACTGCATCTGCCCACTCACCCAACCACTCCAAGTCACCTTTCATCTTCATACCACCCTCATTGCAGCTCCCACTGCCACCCAGCTTTGTGCCATTCACAACTATAGGAATTGCTCTTAATGGGTCCTGGTATTGCAGTCTTTTCTTTTTGTATCTAACATCCTCAAATGTACTTCCCGGCACTTAAACTTAGGTCTGGAGCTGAGAGATCGTAATGGAGTTGCAATCGTCATCAATACCAACCTATTGGTTTCGTGCTAATTGAGCAGACTGTTAAAATATTTATTCCATTATTTTCTGTTATCTGTGGATGTGTGTTATCTACGGCTGGTTTGTCTCCATTGGAAGCCACCATTTAGTAGACAGCAAATAAATGGTGGGGTTTTGCGATTTGATTTAACTGGTGTATTCTAGTGTTGTCGTTCAATTAGAATAGCTTTGTTAGCTTTCGGATTTCTATGTTCAGAGTATTCTGATTTTAAAGATATTTTTTGACAGGAAAGCTATTTACAGAGACCAGTTAACCTACAAACCCGCAATTTTAGGGGATGTGGGAGGATACTGAGTCACCCGGAGGAAAGCAGCATGCGATAAATTGAAAACTCCACATAGGCATCACACGAGGTCAGGTTACAACCCAGGTCTCGGGCGCTGTGATGTAGCAGTTCTACTAGCTACGCCATTGTGATGGGAACTTCTGGAGAATGAGGAAAGAGGTAGGATGGGAGTTAAGTAAGATTGAATTACATAGAAGTGGCAAAATCGGGGAATAACAAGAGGTATATCTGAGAAAATGTATAGAAGAAAGGCGAAATGGAATTTCCATGGGAGACAACGCAGTTTTCGCTGTGTAAGTTGCAGCGCTGATAAAGCTGATTGACTAAAGTTGTTGAATTCATTGAGTCGGATGGTTGCAATTTGCCCAATTATAGGTCAAGTCAAGTCAATTATTATTTGTATAGCACATTTAAAAACAACCCACGTTGACCAAAGTGCTGCACATCTGATTAGGGAAAAAAAAAAGAAACATACAATGGCAGGCAGCCAAACACAACGGCGCGGCCATCATGAACAAAATGTTTAACTAAAGCAGAATGGTGTCCCGCGGCCGAGCCGCACCGGGCGCTGTTCAGTCCCACGGCCGAGCCGCGCCGGGCGATGGAAGGCCCCGCGGAAGAGACCTAAAAAAAAAAGAAAGATTTCCCCCACCCACACCCCCCCCCACATACCCACCCACCCTCACCACCCCCCACCACCCCCACCCCCCATCCCCCCCCCCCACATACACAACCAAAACAAAACACCCCACCACCAACACACAAACAAAAAGGACAAAGGACAAACAGACTGCCAGCGAGAGCAAATACTGCACCTGTAAAAGCCTTTTAAACGCCACAACATGTGCAATGTCTCACGTACCATCAACAATCCTGATGCGATGGTCCTCAAGTTGGGTAACTTACACGTGCAGCATACATTTAGGAAGACAAACGGCAGAGAAACGACACTTTGAGCTTGATTACGAAAGTTTCGTGAGGACGTCTTGCTCAGGTTGTGCAGAGCATTTGGAGAGACCGCGTTCTGTTTATTGTGCCCAAGATTATTATCTCTCCCTAGTGCCACAACATAGTCGTGTCCTGTGCTGAAGGAACTCTGAATGAGTGAGATTGTCCCATGATTTTGCATAATGGTGGATTGTTCACATTTAAGATCAGCAGAATCACCAATCCATTAATCCATGAACATCGGAGATGTATTAACCCTTCATCTTCTAATTGGGTCTTTCAGAACTGCATGACATCGTCTCAGGGGAATGGGCTCGACTATTTGAAACTGTCATAAGGAGAAAGTCTTCAGTGTGGAAAGTCTGATTATATTTCAGTATATTCAGTGCTAAAATGTATCAATTTCAATGGCTAATGAAGCAGATGATTAGTCCTGATAACGACTGGGAAGACAACTAAAAGGGACAAAATAGCTCTGCTCGTTTCTAATATCACAGATTCAAAATAAGAGAAATCGCATACCATCTATGTTTTAATTTGAAGACGTTACATCTGGTATAAATCCTTCGCAAAATGAACATTAGGAGTCATATAAGAGAATACCATCAATTTGGTATCTTGACTAAAAATACGAAAAATATCAAACGTAACTATCAGTAATGGTGATGTCATTCGATATATTGTTTCATTTAAGGGCGAAAGTGAAAGTGAAGACAAAATATGTCGGGTAAATATACTGTTATACGTTTCCTATGATCCAGGAGTATTCATGGAGATTTTTCAACGAAAGTAAATTTTGATCAAAATAAAAATATATACAAAACAATATTTGTGCAAAAACTCTTCATACAATCAAAGTGCCGATACATTCAAAAGTGTCATACTCTGTAGTGTTAGAGCCCATCTTTGGCAAAACACCATTACCGCTCATGTGGCCCCGTGGGTGATAACCCTGACCTTGTTTGACTGGTGTCCACACTAGCCTCTGCCCAACATTCTCCAGCAGTGGAAGGACCCTAGACTGTGGTCATCCTCCGCAGTGCCTTGGCGTTGGCTGCACGCAGCTTCAGTGAGTCCCTCCGGAACTGCAGATGCTGGTTACACCAAAGATACAAAGTGCTGGAGGAACGCAGCGGGACAGGGAACATCGCTGGATCCAGAGATCCTGCCCGTCCCACTGCGTGATCAAGTGCCTGGCTCCATCTCGCGGCCTGGGAGGGATGATAAACTTGGTGAGCATTATCAACACGGGAATCCGTCTTCAGTTTAGATATTAAAGGTCGTTTGTTTGCAAGCAGAATATCCATATTATATTACCGTCACAAAAGTACATGGCAAATTAAATGTGTTGATAACAGGTACCTTTTCAAATATTCATTTTTGTAGAATTAACCCTATGATGAAAGAATGTAAATTAATTGTCAGACACGAATACTTAATTTTCTCACTTATTTCACATACCGATCAGGTGCAATGCAGTCAGATATTATCCTTTGGATTGTTCTGAGTTAAAGAGTTACAGGTTCCCGAAAAGTTATTCTCATTCCACAGAGAACAACTCACTTCGCGTGGAGTTGGGTAATGTATGAATTTGTTTCATTTGCTCTTAAACAAACTGGCAAAGATTGATACAGAAGTTTCTGCAGAACGCGTGATACCGTTTTCTTTTCATTCGACTAACAAATTCGCGCGGTCGCCTTGTATCGGTCTCAATAATTGTATTTACCCATGCCAAGATAAATCTGAGAGGACACTTGTAAAATTCACAAAATTCTGTAAGTTACAGACAAGTCGGGAAAGTTTACTTCAGTTTAAAGACAGCGCGGAAACAGGCCCTTCGGGCCCCCGGATCCACATTGACCATCGATCCCAGCACACTTACACTACCCTACAAACCCTAGGGACATTTTTTTATATTCACCAAATCGAAAATCTCGGAGGAAACGCGCGCAGGTCACGGAGAGAACGTACAAGTTCCGTATAGACGACACCCATAGTCGTGCTGAACCCGGGTCTCCAGAGTCGCTGCCGCCCGACTTAAAAAGTGGCGGAACATCTGTGGGTGGATTAACGAGCCCTCATTTCACGTCAATAACATTGACGCAGTGCCAGCTGAACAGCATACTGAAACAATTCTTCCATATTTCCATATGGACATTGGCGAACCTGCTGCATACTTTCAACACAGCTCGAGTTTGGGTGTTCTCGCATCTGCGTCACAGTGGAACAGCTACGGGTGCTACCAAATCGAAGTTTGTAGGATTTTCCTGTGACTGCGGGGGATTGTTCCGGGTGTTCCGGTTTTCCCCTCATTCAAAGGTGTAAAGGTTTGCAGGTTGTAGAAACAAACAACCGCAAATGGTGTTTTCTATCAAAGATAGACACAAAGTAGTGGAATTACTCGGCGGGTCTGGATGCATATCTGGAGCAAAATGATAGGTGAGATTTCGGGTCTGGATCCTTCTTCAGACATTCTTCAGGAGAAGGGTCCCGACCCGAAACGTCATCTATCCTTTTATTCTCCAGAGGTGCTGCCTGACCCGCTGAGTTACTCCAGGACGTTGAGTCTTTTTCGACGTTGTAGGTTAATTGGCTTCGACTCGGTGAGCCAAAGGGCTTGTTTCAACGCAGTATCTACAAACTATATTAAATTAAACGAAGACCGTGCCGCCATCTCGCTTCCAACGCATTCCATTCTTCCCCAGCCCAGTACCAATTAAAAATCAATGCCGCAATAAATTGAAACTAAATTGTGTCATAGTTTCATATTCTGTCTTTTGTTCACAATGTACAGAAATCCATTAGACTTTTCTGTAACCTGTTTATTTCCAATTAGTCGAGAAGATTAGGAGAGTTGAAGGTAAATTGACATCCGATGCCTTCACCGATTTGAAATTACTATTACATTCGGGTCTCTGAATAACTGGCTCGAATACCCCACTAAGAACACTGTACAATTGTTCAATTAAAATGCAGCATTTGTATTTAGATCCGACTACATCGGCGCCCTTAAATCTGCCAGTGTAGTCTACCACACGACGATATGGTCATTACTACCTTCAATTTTAGGTAACCCAATCTGTCCCCGCGACTCTTTGACTCCGATGGGACACCTTAACTTAACTGTTAATGTAATGTAATGACTTTTTGTCTTACTCATGGACAACATGGGACAAATCCTGACTGATTACCCTATCTATCATGCTCGTAGGTTGGTCAGTGATATGCTATTCTCTCCAATGGGAAAACCACTATGACCTGAAACAATGATTAAGGACGTTCCACGCTGGACGAGAGAACGTTGCGACAGATTAGTGAATTAAATAAACTATCAATAGCATCAGTAAAAGTACTGAGAATTTACGAATTGAGAGCTCATCCACCGTTCGGCCCAGGAGGGAATGACCCTACTGAACCAACAAAGAACACGAGGCAACATTGCGTTCCCACAGGAAGTTTCACGAAGAGTTCTTTTCGTTTTCCTCCAGGAATGCTTATCGGAATGATTGCACCAAGCAACGTAGTAGTCCATACATATGTTTAGGAAGGAACTGCAGATGCTGAGTTAAACCGAAGCTCAACAGAAAATGCTGAAATAATTCAGCGGGACAGGCAGCATCTCTTTAGAGAAGAATGGGTGACGTTTCGGGTCTGAACAAGGGTCACGGGCCGAAATATTACCCATTCCTTCTCTCCAGAGATGCTGCCCGTCCCGCTGAGATACTCCAGCATTTTGTGTCTATCTTCAGTGCGTACATGCGAGTGAGATAAGATTTAAGTCTCATCAGACTAACGAACAGTTACGTTCACAAGTTGGCAGACAGACCACCCAGAGCACGAAGAAGTAAACTGAAGAAAGAAAAGTCAATTCAAGCCGTTTTCCATTTTTGCGCTATCTGCCACCCTAGGGACAACCTGTAAGTAAATCAGAGAAAATGAGTTACCTGAAATTGTTAATTCCACAGTGAGTCGAAAAAAACTGCAACATGTCCAGATGGATTGAGCTTTCCCTCAACACCTCATTTCCCGATATTTGCATCATCTTCATGGTGATCCCACCACCAGTCACATCTTCCCATCCCACCCCTTTCTATTTACCACCATCTTCCGCAACTGGTTAATTCATTCCTTTCCACCCAAACCATCCCTTTCCCACAATGCTAATTTCTCCAATAATTGCGACATATTTGCGAGTGCGAACGTGAAACTGAGATTTCTGCACGCCAAGAATTTTGAGCATCCTTCCTGATAGCGAATTTATTTTTTTCTGAGCTTGGCAATGTTATGAAAATATTAAATACACCAATGCATTCCAATATAATACAAGTTTTATTATTTTATCATTCATATATCGTTTTTTTCAGAATTAGAGAAAGAACTCAATACTACAAGTGAGTAATTAAACGTTAATCTGCAAGTCGAATCGCTAGTATATAAAGCAACTACAATTGCAGCATTGATTTCGAAACGGCTTGACTACACAAACAGAGATGTAATGCTAAGGCTCTATAAGGCGCTGGTTCGGGCGCATTTGTAATATTTTGAGCAATTGTGGGCACCATATCTGAGGAATGCTGTGCTGGCACTTGAGTGGGTCCAGAGGAGGTTTACAAGAATTATCCCAGGAGTAAGTAGGTTGACATATGCTGAGCGTTTGACGGCACTGGGCCTATGCTCGCTGGAGTTTAGGTAAATGAGAGTGGGCCTCGTTGAACCGTACAGAATTGTGAAAGGCTTCGATAGAGTGGATGTGGAGAGGAAATTTCCACCAGCGGGAAGGTCTATGACTGGATGTCATAGCCACAGAATTAAAGAACGTTCTTGTAAGAAGGAGATGAGGGGGTATTTCTTTAGACAGAGGGTCGTGATTCTGTGGAATTCATTGCCGCTGAAGGCTGTGGAGGCCAATTCCGTGGATATATGCTTATGGCAGAGATATATACATCCTTGATTACTACAGGTGTCAGAGGTTATGGGTGAGGGCAGGAGAATTGGGTTAGGAGGGAGAGATTGATCAGCCATGATTGAATGGCGGAGTAGGTTTGATGGGTCGAATGGCGGAATTCTGCTCCTATCACTTATGATCATATGATCGTATGAGTAACAGAAGTGAAATTACACCCGAGCACTAAATCAGGCCAGGACGCAAAGTGCTGGAATAACTCAGTAAGTCAGGCAGAATCGGGTGGAGGTCTTGTCCCGTAAAGTCACATATGCATGTTCTCCAAAGTTGCCTGAACTGTAGGGTTATTACAGCATTTTGTGCCCTTTTCTGCATTATCTAGCATCTGCTAAATTAGACCGACGTCTCAGGAACCCATCCCTCTGACCTTAACAGAGGGTGTGGCAGAGACCTGCAATTGTCACGATTCTCCATACGTAGCGAAAGTGTCACTGCCTCGCCGATTAACCAGCGAGCAGACGTCTTTGTGCTAAGACGTAACTTCAACGAGAGGACGCGTGGCCGGGCCACTCACCCCTACCGTTCCGATGGCCTCATGGTGTCAGAGGGCCTTTCTCCTGCCTTTCAATATAGTTGACGATCGGAGATTTTAACAAACTGTTAAGTACATGAAACAAACATTTTTACAAACTAATATTTGGATTTTAGGCTTGAGAGATATAGTGCGGAAAAAGATTACTTGATTAGTACGAGTGTCAAGGGTCATGGGGATAAGGTAGGAGAATGGGGTGAGGAGGGAGAGATAGATCAGCCATGATTGAATGGCGGAGTAGACTTGATGGGCCAAATGGCCTAATTCTGCTCCTCTGAATTTTGACCCTATTAACAGGCCCGGCGACCCACCGACTCTGCGTCGACCAGCGGCCCCCAGTACCCCATAAAGCAGCGGCAACTTACAATTTGACGCTGCCAATTAATGTCCAAACCTGCACGTCATTGAAGTGTGGGCGGAAATCCGAGCACCCGGAGAAAAGCCACGCGGTCATAGGCAGGTATTCAGACTCTATACAGACAGAACCCGTAGTTAGGAAGGAGCCCGGGTCTCTGGCGCTGCGAGGCAGCAACTCTACTGCTACGTCACCGCCCCCCCCCCCCACGCCCTCCCCGGGTATGGCTCGCTTTCAGCTATCAACTCGCTTGTCTTCACGATGTGCAATGAAACCAGAGCATCAGTGGGAATCCACATAGCCATGTTCAGGGGATACAATCTCTGCACAGATAGTTTATCCGAACAACATGGACGGAGCAATGATCGCAAAATAAATCTGGATTTCAATTTCAGGCGCACAGTTAAAAGCCAAGGAAAAGGGTAAGGCCAAAGCACATCATCAACTAATTCTCCAGCTATCGAGCATAATTGCCGTCAGAAGATTAATCGTGAGATTAATACATTTTCTACCTTTGTTGTTGCTGCCCATAGAAAGCAATAAATGCACTCCGCCTTTTGTAGATAGTCCAGTGAATATAGCTATCTAGTTATCCAAAAGGTGATGCCTCTACTGATTTCGTTGTGTCTTTGACGACACATTATTCTATTTATCCGTCCGTCTGATAAAGAACTTGCGAACAATTAGAAAAGTAATTCTCAATTTTTACATTTTCGAAGAAAAGTCATAGGTAGTGAGTAGGATTGCATAGTTAGGTCAGGAGGAGAGGAAATTCCGAAATTAATTCACGAGAAAGTAGAACAACTCAAATAAAGTGTACGGCCGTTAGATTATGGGCTTCTGCGGAGAAGACATGATAATGGGGTTAGTATAGAGAGATAGATCAGCCATGATTGAATGGCTGAGTACACTTGATGGGCCGAAAGGCCTCATTCTGTTCCCATAACTTATGACTTATGACCATTGCCAAAATATAGTGTTTGGTCCTGACGTTGTTAAACGATGTAATAATAATATTCACTATAAACCTGAAAAATCGCACAGCAATCTTAACTACACTTCCTCCCACATTGTCTCCTGAAATGACTCTATTCGGTGTAATTCGGCGGGTCAGGCAGCATCTCTGGAGAACTTCGATGAGTGCCTTTGGAGAATAAAGAATATCTGGCAGCCTCTACAATAGGGCGACAATAGTAGTTACCCGAACTGGTCGGTGATGGTTTAGCAGAAGTGTGAAATGCTGACAAAATGGAAGAGAGAGTGTTATTGATGGCAACGTTTAAAGGTATTCCATTTTAGCCCGAGACTTCGTCTTTCTTATGTTGTCTTTTCCAGAATTAAAGTCAGTGAGCAAATTGCTGCAAACGTCAGGTAAGACCACAGGAACGGGCGTGAGCGCTAATATGTTTCAGTCGCCACGATGACGGTATTAGTTTTGGTTTATTATTGCCACGTGTGTCGGGTATCTTGAAAAAAAGTCATTTTGGGAACTATCTCGGCCGAACATACCATATATGGGTGCAACAGGTATTGATCATGGCATTGATTATATGAGTTTAAAGGTTATGTACAGGATATACTTCTGCGCGGAGCACAGGGTGTCTGCCGGGCACGTACTGCCAAGGTGGTTTATAGAGGCATATAGAATAATGTTTTTTAAGAGGTTTCAGATATGCACGCAGTTATGTAGGGAAGGGAGAGGTGTGAATCACGCATCGTGTCCGGCAAAAATGTTGGCGGCGAATGGGTCTGTATCAGTGCTGCAGTCTTTTTTAACGTTTTCATCTTATCCATGCACGCCCGCCACCCACCGTACCCCACCCGCCTTTGTAGCAAATAAACATTTCAACAGCATTATTTGCGTTTGTTTTCATGGCAGACCGAATGTTAGTTCAGAGAGAAAATGGTAAATGCGTAAGCAATTCTACCTACTTTTCACTTCCCACATAATATTGAAAATCTGCAATTAGATTTTACAACTATTTTTATTTTAAGATGTCTATCTGAACAACCATTCCATAATATCTAAAACAAAACTGTTCCATATGTAGAACTGGACGAGAAATGTAAAAGCAGCGGTGAGTAAAACATTTTATATAAAATGGATGGTGAAATTTCCCGTAGTTCTTTGGAACCGAGATTTTGGTTGGGTAAGATTTGTTTTCTTTGCATGTGCTGTAGAACCAGTCGGTTTCCCCACATGAGCAAGGATATCCCTACCTTGATATGATAGGCACATCAATATCCTACTTGGACAAGTTATGTTTGGAGAGATATGGGCCAAACGTAGGGCGGTGAGACAGTAAAATGGGGCATTTTGGTCGGCGTCGGCAAGTTGGGCCGAAGTGTCTCTTTCCACGCTGTATGGTTCAAGGATTGTATGAATCTACATCATTGCAGCCGAGATTTACTTAAGATATCTCTCATGAGAGCATTCTGCATGAGGATGTGATTAAGCTAGAGAGGGTAAAATAAAAGAATCACAGGGCTGTTTCTTGGATTGGCGGGCTTGAGTTATGAGGAGAGATTGGTCAGACGTGTGACTGTATTCCATAGAACAAAGAAGCCCGAGGCATGATCGTTTTATAAACTTACGAGGTCCAAAAATAAGATCGATTGCAATGCTGATTTTCTCCATTTATGTCTAAAAAAAGGCATTGAGAGGACACAATTTAAAGGTGGCATGAGCCTCAAGTTTTTCAACAGAGACTACGGGGTTATTTGGAAAACCAGCCAGACTGTTTAGTTACAACATTTGAACTAGATTTTTGAAGGTACACGAATAGGAAAGGTTTTGACGGAATGCAGACCAACTAGAGTAGCTCAACAATGCACTGTGGCTAACATCGGTCAGTTGGGCCGAAGGGGGTGCTTCTATGCATTATACCTTCGGTGTATTGACTCGATTAAAGAACTTTGGGGATGTGAAGGCCACATTCACCGCAGTTTAGCGATAACGATAAACGTATTAAAAGCATGTAATTCCCATACGATTTGCCAGAATAGATGTCTGGAGGATATGGAGATGGGTCAGAGTTACAAGATAAAGTGTTCGCAACATTGGGCTGCGGAAATGTGAAATTTACACGCGTGGTATTGTAAAACTTTGGAATCCTCTAACCTAGGCGACTATGTAAGCCTATAATTGTGCATCTTCGCGACTCGAAAGGATAGATTTTAATACATTAAGGACATCAAAAATGTGAATCGCTCGTGATCTGGATGTGAAAGCGTGCTGTAGACTTGATCTCGATAAATGAAAGACCAGTCCCGAGGGGCGGCATACACTGCTTCTGTCTAAATCTTCAGAAATAAGGAACTGCAGACGCTGGTTAGCAAAAATGCACATTGCTGTACCAACTCAACGGGTCAGACTGCATCTTTTGAGAACATGGACTGGTAACGTTTTGGGTCTGGACCCTTCAGACCTCTTACAACGAAAAAGGGTCCTGACCTGAAACGTCACCTTTTCATGCTCTCCAAAGACCATGCCTGACCCGCTGAGCTACTCCAGAACTTTATCCCCCTGTGAGTTTCAACGTCTTTTGATTTCTTGGAGACAAACGTCACAGATCTATGTACACTTGCTTCTGTATGTACAATTCTGTATGTACAATTATGTCGTAAACATGGGGGGGGGGAATGCACGGAAATTAAAGATCAATCGTCTGCAAGCACTAGACAGCTGCCAAGAAACAAGGGGAGAACTATGCATTGAATGTATTTTCACTTCTCTTAGTAGACCGCCCTAACATTCCGTACAACTTTGTGGGGGGAAATATTTCAAATATGTGGATCAAACCCAATCAGTATGCCATTTCCTCCAGCGCGGAAACAGGCCCTTCGACTGTCTGAGTCCGCACTGCCCATCAATACCAGCATGTTAGCACTATCCTACACAAACTAGGGACAGTTTACACTTATACGAAGCCAATTAAACTGCAAAACCTGTGCATCTTTGGAGTGTGGGAGAAAACCGATGATCTCGGAATAAATCCCACGCGGTCACAGGAATAACGTAAAAACTCCGTAGATACAGCAGTATCGAACCCAGGTCTCCGCCGCTGCAACTTGACTGCTGTGCCACCGTGCCGCCCTATTGAGTCACTTATGGAGAATAGGCAAATGCCAATACTGAGATTCAAAACACGAAATATTTGTTCGGAGTGGACTCGATTTCCTATGTTTGTACGTTTCTATGTTGCCCGTTTCCATTTCCCATTCAAACAAGAGTAACACAGAGAGTGCTTCCATTAGATGTAGTGTGGCAAAAAATGCTGTAGTAACTCAACGGAACAGGGAGCATCTCTGGACAGAAGAAATGAGTGTTCAGTCTGAAGCATGGTCTCGACCCAAAAAGACACCCATTGCTTCAATCCTGAGATGCTGACTGTCCCACTGATTTATTCCATCATTTTATGTCTATCTTCGGTTTAAACCAGCATCTGCAGTTCCTTCCTACACATTTGGTGTAGTAGAATGCTTAGTGAAAACGTTTGTGATTTGACCATATATTCCCACTTCTACAGATGATAGATTGACTCAACTGAGAACAGGTATGAAAAGAGTTTGTGAATCACACTTTACAAAAGGCGATTGCGGGTTTTATTAAAATAATCTTAAGTGGGATGTTTCAAGCAACTAATCTTTACCCTGTATCATCCCCTAAAGAACAATAGCAATAACAACAACAGCAACAACAATAATAACAATGATAATTTCAATTCCAGAACTTCAGGATCTGCGCAAACGCACACGTAAGGAAAACAAAAATTGCTTATATTTAGTAGTTGAATCGCGTCTGATGTTTGGTGTTCGGGTGTTCGTATGAAACAGCAAATACGCGTTGATGTTAATGCAAAAATAGCAGTAAACTATCCGAAAATGTGCGCGAGTGGAAATAATATTCCAAATTATGTTAACTATTGCAAGTGTCGCGTTTAGGGAATGTTTGGCCGGACAATTAACCCAAGCAGAGTATTTCGAATCGATATTCATGCTGTAAGCGACTAAGGGAAGGCAACACTGGGCTCTTAAAGGGACCCTCATTTACAAAACAAAGTCAGAGTTGCAATCACGGAGAGATTTTCGGAAAGATCAGGGAGTGATAATGTTTTAAAAGGCAAAAACGATAGTCATAGACATACACCGTGGAAACAGGCCCTTCGGCCTAAGGTTCCTTTTGGCCCATTTCCCTCTAAATCTATCCTGTCCATATCCGAATGTTTCATACACGTTGTGGATGTACCTCCTACAAATATTTCCACGAATAGCTCGTTCCAAACACCAGCCACCCTTCGTGTCAAATGAGTGGGCGAGATAAGCGGAGTAATTTGAAACAGATGCGCCGCAGAAAATATCTTGTTGGAAAGCATCACAGTATGGGTTGGGGAACAGCTTCGCCCAAGACACCAAAGAATTGCAGAATCTTATGGACATTTCCCAGATCATCACGCAAACCAACCTCCCTTCCAATTACTCAATGTGCACTCCACGCCGGCTGGCAGGTCTACCAGCATAATTGAGGGGCAATCTCACTCCGGTCACCCCTTCCTGTCCCCTACCCCATCAGGCAAGAGGTACACAAGTGTGAAAACGCACGCCTCCACAATCAGGGACAGTTTCTTCCCAGCTATTATCATGCATCTGAACCGTCCTATAACCAACGTGAAAGCTTTCTAGATATTATATCTAACTATTTGGAAACCTTTGGACTATTTTTAATCGGGGATCACTGGACAAACGTTATCCTGTGTCTGCATAGCGTGAACGGCTTAATTTTATTAATGTATAGAGTTTTCCCTGACTGGATAGTAAGAAACAAAAAACAGCAACAAAAAAAACGTTGATGGAAGTTTTTGTTATTTTTTCAGAGGAAACATTGCTTCAAAAAGAGAAAGGTCAGTTTTTCCTCCATCTTTCCTTATTGCACTTCTTCCATCGACAATGCAACTTCCTAGTACATTAGTTCCTGATAACCGCATGCCTATTTTCAAGGTAAAAAATAGGAAAAGTTAAAATGTGGAATGTTTGCTGCTCTTTACACTGTGGATCATTTATAGCGACGTATCAACGGCGCATTTGGGATGTGGTAGGAATACGGCCACAGAGACCTGGCTTCGATACGGACTACGTTTGTTTGTCTGCACGGAGTTTCTATGTTTCCCTTGTGTTGTCTTAGGGAGTTCCGGTTTCATCCCACACTTCAACACTGTACGGGTTTGTAGGCTAATTGGCTTCGTAAAATTGTGAATTGCCGCAGTGTGTGCAGGATAATTTTAGCGTGTGGGGATCGCTGGTCGGCGCGAAATCGCTGGACCAAAGAGCCCGTTTCTCTGAACTATATATATATATATATATATTCTCACAGAGAATATTTATAATATGTATTCACATATTCATTTTGACACCGAAACGTCAAGGTGACGAATATCTCGGGATAAGGGCGTTGGAACGATGTTGTGACATGGTGCCAGACTTCATCAGATGATGAGACCAGTGATATCCTACTGACATAGTTCATTGAGCTGAAATAGAAGAATTTGACATAACTATCGGGGAAATGAGTTCTCGGAAATAGCTGGCTACGGTTCAGATGCGTGTGCTTTCGCAATGTTCAAAGAATTGTTATTACACCGTACACGATTCGATTGCTATTATTCAGGGTAATTGAAATTACGTCAGGTTTCCCTCTGAAACTGTACCATCGCACAGAGGTGCTGATCTCGGGACGATTTCTGTTTTCAGAACTGAGTTCCGCGATTGTTGCTCAAAAAGAAAACGGTAAGCAGGAATACAAGTAATCGTGGATTGTTAAGGTCTGTGGAGATGCCTTGCTCAATTTCAACCCAATCCGCCACCTGATTGGAACGCAATGCAACATCGCAAGTGACATATTATAAAATTACACTGTCTTGGAAGATTGCTTTCACCCACCCCCCACAGAATGTTGCAATAGACTAATTACTCTTGAAATTCAATTCCATTTGAAGAAAATATGAATTTAAAACCTGAATCCTGATTAAATTGTATTAATCGAAGATATAAACACTCGAGTAATAGTTCTACTAACTATTGTGATTAAGGATATCTGCAGTAAATTAAGATTGCATCTTAAAACAGCTTTCAGTTACGACGGAGGTGTCCAGTTAACAAACTCAACATAGCTACTTCGATAAATGTACCAGAGAATTATTTCACAATGTAAAATCAAAGAAATGCAGATTATTACACCATATTAGTTTCCAAGTGTATAATGGTGTTGGTTCCAATATGTTTTTATGGCTTTTAGAAACGATATCAAAGGAGACGAAATCAGGTATTATGAAGGAAGGTTAATGATCATAGTTGATGCAATTTCACAGTCTAGCAATGGTGTAACGTACGTGATTTATATCTAACGCAAAACTTCCTTAAAGTTCGGCATGTTCCCAGCAATTCGGCACCCTCACCAATTTCTACAGATGCGTAGAAAGCCGTTTATCGGGATGCATCAGCATACGGGTTGGGAACAGTCCCATCCAAGGCAGCAAGAAATTGCAGATAATTTTAGACGCAGCCCAGACCATCACACCAACCAACCTCAATTCCGTTGACTCAATTTACACCTCAAGCTGCCTCTGGAAGGTCACCAGCATAATCAAAGACGAATATCACCCCTGCCACTCGTTCACCCTTCGGGCAAAAGTTTGAAGTGTAAAAAGCACACCTCCGGATTCTGATGCAGTTTGGTCCCTGTCGTGATCAGACAACTGAACCATCCTGCCAAATATCTAGAGAGCAGCCCTGAGCTACTATCTACCTCATTGGAGACCCTCTGTCTATCTTTGATCGGAGATAGGCACAAATGCCGAAATAAGTCCGCGGGACAGGCAGCATCTCTGGAGTTAGTCCTGCATTTTATGTGTACTTTTGATTGGACTTTACACGACTTTATCTTACGCCAAACATTATTCACGTGATCCCCGTTATCATATATCTATGCACTGTAAATGGCTGGATTGTCACGATGTATTTGCTTCCCGCTGAATGGTTAGCACGCAACAAAAGGTTTTGACTGTACCTCGGTGCACGTGACAATAAACTAAACCTAACCAAACATAATTCTCGCGGCCATGAATTCACCAGGAAGAGATGCTTCCTTATCTATTGGGACGTGGAAGTCGAGTTGGGAATTTTCATGTATTTCTCATGACAGCAAATACTATAATTTACAGGACTGCCCTAGGACATTATTTGGAGAGTTGGCCTCAAGTAATTTCGTTAGGTTAGTTTATTGTCACCTATACTGATGTACAGTGAGACGTTTTTTGTTGTGTGCTATCAATCAGCGGAAGGACTGTACACGATTAATGTAAAGCCGCCCACAGTGTATCTAAACAGGGTAACGGGTAATATCGCTTACTGCAAGGTAAAGTCCATTGAAAACAGTACCACGGCAATTTGGTCACGGATGTGTTTGGAATGTACAGCTTGTTTCCATAAGGTATTCTGATATATTGTTTAATAAGGAACTGCAGATGCTGGTTTAAACCGAAGAAAGACACAAAAAGCGGGAATGTCTCAGCGGGGCAGGCAACAGCTCTGGAGAGAAGGAATGGGTGACGTTTCGAGTCGAGACCCTTCTTGAGATATTGTGAATGGATTCTGAGAGTAAATATAGAAGAGCGAGTAATTACTGATTGCATTTGGACAATTGATGTTGTGGAACTGATGTGGAACTGAATGTTGACTTCAGCTGCATACTGTGTTGTCTATCCACTCCCGCAAATATCAAATTGTAGGAATCATTAGCGGCAGCATATTCGCAGAGCAAATTGCATTCAGGTTACTACATTAAGTCAAAATTTGGATATTTGTAACGGCATTGATTTGGAAACGGCTTGTCTACACAAACAGAGATGTAATGCTAAGGCTCTATAAGGCGCTGGTTCGCGCGCATTTGTAATATTTTGAGCAATTGTGGGCACGGTATCTGAGGAATGCTGTGCTGGCACTTGAGTGGGTCCAGAGGAGGTTTACAAGAATTATCCCAGGAGTAAGTAAGTTGACATATGCTGAGCGTTTGACGGCACTGGGCCTATGCTCGCTGGAGTTTAGGTAAATGAGAGTGGGCCTCGTTGAACCGTACAGAATAGTTAAAGGCTTCGATAGAGTGGAAGTGGAGAGGGTATTTCCACCAGCGGGAAGTTCTATGACTGGATGTCATAGCCACAGAATTAAAGAACGTTCTTTTAAGAAGGAGAAGAGGGGGAATTTCTTTAGACAGAGGGTGGGGAATCTATGGAATTCATTGCCGTAGAAGGCTGTGGAGGCCAATTCCGTGGATATATGCTTATGGCAGAGATGTATACATTCTTGATTACTACAGGTGTCAGAGGTTATGGGAGAGGGCATGAGAATTGGCTTAGGAGGGAGAGATTGATCAGCCATAATTGAATGGCGGAGTAGATTTGATGGGTCGAATGGCGGAATTCTGCTCCTATCACATACGAGCATATGATCTTATGAGTAACAGAAGTGAAATTACACGCGAGCACTAAATCAGGCCAGGACGCAAAGTGCTGGAGTAACTCAGTAAGTCAGGCAGAATCGGGTGGAGGTCTTGTCCCGGAACGTCACATATGCATGTTCTCCACAGATGCCTAAACTGTAGGGTTATTCTCGCATTTTGTGCCCTTTTCTGTATTATCTAGCATCTGCAGTTATTTTTTCTACTAAATTAGACCGACGTCTAAGGAACCCATCCCTCTGACCTTAACAGAGGGTGTGGCTGAGACCTGCAATTGTCACGATTCTCCATATGTAGTGGAAGTGTCACTGCCTCGCCGATTAACCAGCGAGCAGACGTCTTTGCGCTAAGACGTGACTTCAATGGGAGGACGCGTGGCCGGGCCACTCACCCCTACCGCTCCGATGGCCTCATGGTGTCAGAGGTCCTTTCTACTGTCTTTCAATATAGTTGACGATCGGAGATTTTAACAAACTGTTAAGTACATGAAACAAACATTTTTACAAACTAATATTTGGATTTTAGGCTTGAGAGATATAGCGCGGAAACATGATGACTTGATTAGTACGAGACTCAAGGGTTATAGGGATAAGGTAGGAGAATGGGGTGAGTAGGGAGAGATAGATCAGCCATGATTGAATGGCGGAGTAGACTTCATGGGCCAAATGGCCTAATTCTGCTCCTCTGACTTTTGACCCTATTAAATTTTATTTTTTTTTGAAGGAAAGGTACAATACGAAAAGACATAATGCAGTACATTCCCCTCCATTTTGTTCTTTATATATAACAACAAAAATAACCCTCACCCACCCTCCCTGGACACCCCTTTGCAGCTGATGTGTTGACAATATATCATATCACAAATACAAATGCACAATTTGACAGCAAAACCTCTACATTCTTCCTGTGCGCAGGCCCATACATATCTACAACATGTCAGATGGTTCAGGATTCTCTCATTCATTATGCATCAGCCATCCTGTGAGGTAATCGGCAATTGTGTAAACAAAAATAAGTAAATAAATAAAAGTAAAACATAATTAAAGGCAGATCCACAACTGCAATCAAGTGCCCTCAGTCAGTGGGTAGTTCTTTTAGATTTTCAAAGTATGACAGAAAAGGTTCACATTCTGAATAAAACTTTTTCACAGACCCCCGCAGTGTAAATTTGATATTTTCTAGTTTTAGAAAAAACATTACGTCCTCTAGCCAAGCGGCAGCAGATGGAGGAGTTGTAGATTTCCAGACCAGCAAAATTCTCCTACGGGCCAAAAGTGATCTGAATGCAATGATGTCAGATTGGTTTGCATTTAAACCCAAAGTTCCATCTGTTACGCCGAATACAGCTACAAGTGGGCAAAGCCTCACTGTCACCCCAAGGACTTCACTGATGGTTTTAAAAACCACTGTCCAGTAGTCACCAAGTTTGGGGCATGACCAGAATGCGTGAGCTAGATTGGTTGGAGAGAAGGAGCACCTGTCACAGCCAGCGTCTGTCCCCGGATATATGTCGGCAAGCCTAGCTTTGCTTAAATGAGCCCTGTGTAAAACTTTGAATTGTATGAGCCCCAATCTTGCACATGATGACGAGGAATTAACTCTTTTCAGTGCTTCTGTCCAGCATTCCTCAGACAGATCCATACCAAGGTCATCCTCCCACCTAGTTTTAATTTTGTTCAGGTTTTGATCCCCTAAAGATATCAATTGAGAATATAATGCAGAGATCAGTCCTTTATTTGCAAAGGTAAGAGTGAGTTTATCCAACCCTGTGACAGACGGGAGATCAGGAAAAGAAGGAAATGTTTTCATGGCAAGGTGGCGGATCTGAAGATATTTAAAGAAATGATTATGTGGGAGGTCATATTTTCTGCACAGGTTATCAAAACTATCAAATATGTTGTCAGTGTATAAATCCTTAATGCACTTAAGACCATTCAAACCCCATAGTCTAAAGCTTGAGTCAAGTGTAGAGGGGGGGGGGAATAAATGGTTAATGTGAACGGGACCCAGAAATGAAGCTGATGTGAACTTATAGTGACAGCGAAATTGATTAAAAATGTTGAGGTTGGATAGTACGACAGGATTGGATGTGAATCGAGAGGATTTCAATGGCAGGGAGGAATATACTTAAGCTGGAAGCGACGAGGAGTAACAAGACTGTGACTCAAGCAGACACCATTCTGCATCTGGTCGGTGGAGCCAGAATAATATCTTTTGGATATTAGATGCCCAATAATAATGAATAAAACTGGGAAGGCCCAGTCCACCTACTTCACGACCTCTTTGGAGAGTACACTTATTAAGCCTTGGAACTTTATTGCCCCATATAAAGGAGGTTATAGATTGGTTAACTTTGTTTAAAAATGACTTGGATAGGAAGACCGGCAAACACTGGAACAAATAAAGAAATCTGGGAAGTACAGTCATCTTCACCGACTGTACTCTCCCAGCCATAGTAAGTGGTAGACTACGCCATTCCTCAAAGTCAGCCTTCATTTGGCTAACTTGAGGCGTATAATTAGCTTCTAACAGAGATGTAAAAGAGCGGGTAATTCGTATTCCTAGATATAAAAAACCATCTTGAGATAAGGGAAAGGGCAAGGATTCCTGTCGGATCTGTAGGGCTGGGTTGATGGGGAAGCATTCACTTTTCTGGAGGTTTAGTTTATAGCCAGAGAAAGTTCCAAACTGATCTAACAATGACACAATAGCAGGGATGCTAGCTGCAGGGTCTCTCACATAAAGAAGGAGGTCATCGGCATATAAAGACACACGATGTTCCATGTTTCCTCTCCTAATGCCCTGAAATATTGTGGTTGATCTAAGTGCAATAGAAAGAGGCTCAATTGCAATCGCAAAAAGAATCGGAGACAGTGGGCAGCCTTGGCGAGTGCCCCGTGTTAATGGAAAATACTCAGATCGTGAATAATTTGCTAAAGGTGAGTGATATAATAGCTTGACCCAGGCTGCAATTTTTTGCCAAATCCAAACCTCTCCAAGACTCTAAACAAGTATGGCACTCCACTCGATCAAACGCCTTCTCCGCGTCCAAAGAAATAACAACCTCCGGACGCGGAGAAGCATTGGGCGAATAAACCACACTGGCCAGTCGACGGATATTAGAAAAGGAATGACGATTTTTAATTAAACCTGTTTGATCTTCTGAGATTATTTTGGGAAGTTGGCGTTCTAAACGGCGAGCCAGCGCCTTAGCCAAAATCTTTACATCTACATTCAAAAGTGAGATAGGGCGATATGATCCACATTGAGTCGGATCCTTGTCTTTTTTGAGAAGAAGTGAAATAGATGCATGTGAAAGGGTGGGGGGTAAGGAACAATTTTCAAAGATTCTTGAAACATTTCTAAAAGAACTGGTGTGAGCTTATCCTTAAATTTCTTATAAAATTCTAATGGGTAGCCATCAGGGCCCGGGGTCTTACCACTCAGCATCGCCATAATGGCATTATTAATATCTTCCTGCCCAAGAGCCTGATCTAGATCTTCTGCCTCTCCTGGTTTAAGAGTGGGTATTTCCAAATCATCTAAAAAACGTTCCATATTCGTTGTGTCTGAGGGGAATTCTGAGGTATAAAGAGAAGAATAAAAGGCTGTGAAATTATTATTAATTTCTTTTGGATTGCTTATTATATTTTGGTGTGTGTCTCTTATCTGAAGAATAAGTCGTGACGCGGCTTGTCGCTTCAGCTCGTGAGCCATAAGCCGGCTCGCCTTGTCACCATATTCATAATAGAGACCACGAGTCCTGAGAATTAGTTGTTCTGATTGGTTAGTAGATATAAGATTAAATTTTGCTTGTAAATCAGCACGCTTTTATATAATTCAGCAGTGGGTTGCTCGGAGTATTGCTTATCCAGAACCAAGATGGATTGTGACAGGGTTTGCATTTCCCTCTTACGTTCTTTATTGGCGTATGAGGTATAAGATATGATTTGACCTCTCAAATAAGCTTTTAAAGTTTCCCAAAGTAAAGAGCATGATACCGACTCGGTTTTATTAGTCTCGAGGAATATGTCTATGTTAGCCGATACAAAACTGCAGAATTTCTCATTGGAAAGCAAAAGGGAGTTGAGTCTCCAAAGAGGTCGTTCTCTAATGTTTAAAGGAAAATCTAGGTCCAGTATCACAGGCGAGTGATCTGATATCACTATGGCAGTATATTCAATTTTCTTAACCATAGGAATAAAGGAGCTATCTATAAAGAAGTAATCTATTCTAGAGAAAGAGCGGTGAACATGAGGAAAAAAAGAGAATTGCCTTGCAGTTGGGTTCAAGAATCTCCAGGGGTCCACATGGCCATTTTGTTGCATCAACAGTGAGAAGGTCTTTGCCATACCAGAAGATATCCCCTTGGAACTAGACCTATCAAGCAATGGATCAATAGCACAGTTCAGGTCTCCCGAAAAGATTAGCTGGCGCGTGTTCAGATCAGGTATTAATAACAAAACCTTATTTGCAAAGTAGACATCATCCCAAATAGGGGCATAAACATTCACTAATACGACTGGATTTTGAAAAAGTGTCCCAGAAACTATAATACAACGGCCATTAGGGTAATTGACTACTTCAGATGGTGTAAACTGTATTCTTTTAGCGATTAATATTGCCACACCCCTGGATCTGCTATTAAATCTAGAGTGAAAAATCTGACTCACCCACGCTTTACGCAGTCTATTATGATCTTCCAATCTTAAGTGAGTTTCTTGTAGAAGTAATATATCTGTTTTTAATTGCTTTAAATGAGAAAAAACTTTAGCTCTTTTAACAGGAACATTAAGCCACTTTATATTCCAGGATATAAACCTCACAGGATGACCTCCATCAATGTTACCATTAGCCATAATTTAAAATACATATTTCAAGAATACATACAGGGCCTGCCATCCAAAACAATGCAAAGGCTGCATGTGAAAACACAAAAAAAAGAAAAGGTCTAGTGCATTTGTGATATTCAAAAAGTAAGCTGCCATTTCCCAAAACATTTCCCTCGTCCCCTTACAATAACAACAACAACAAAAAAAAACTAAATCTTCCTCCCCAACTGAGGATGATCGCAGGCATTACAAAACAAAAAAACTTCCGATGCGCTCCCTAACTAAAACTTTAAATCCAATTGAAGGTGGCTCCCTTCCTCAAAAGTTGTACGGTTGTTTGTTCTACCTTTACCTTTAAGGTATATAGGCTAAGGATAACACAGATTAAGCAAAGCATTACGAAAAAGAAAGGAATAAAAATTGCACCCCAGAGAGCAATTCTAGACGTTTACGTTTTCGCTGGTTGAAAGTCCTCGACTCATTGATCAGATTCAGCGGTATGGCAATCCAGCTCAATCGCGTTCCACAATTACAAATATTTACAGTTTACCGACGTAAGAGGCTGTGCCAATGCCGCATGAATATCCTAAAAAGTCATTGCTCTTCACGGCCATCATCTCCCCAGCAGGAGTAGTAAAACTCTTTGGCAGCTTCTGGTGTATTGAAGTAGTGTTTTTACAGTGACCTGGAGCTGAGCTGGATACAGGAGGCCGAACCGAACCCCTTTTTTGTAGAGCAGGGATTTTATCTCCCTAAAACCTGCACGTTTTCTCCCCAGCTCCACGCTGAAATCCTCATGAAAAAACACCCGGTGCCCACGGAAAAACAGTTCCTGCCTCCGTCTGGTGATGATGCGATGTTTGTCCTGAAAGTAGTGAAAAAGAACCAGAAACACTCTTGGTCTAGATGGCTTAGTATTCAAGGCATTCGTTGGTGTAGGTTCAACTCTGTGAGCACGCGACAGCATGAGAGGTCTTGGGAAGAAATCAGACCCCAGCACTTCTTCAAAAAACTCAGGTATAAATTTGACAGGGTCTGAACCTTCCAATTTTTCAGGAATTCCGACCATTCTTAGGTTAGATCTCCGCGACCGATTCTCGAGGTCATCTAGCTTCCCTTTCAGAAAAGCGTTTTCACTCTGTAATGTACCTATGGCGGCTTCGGCGTTCACCAGTCTGTCACTGTGGTCATTCAGGCCATCTTCAACCTCGCGACTACGTTCATCATGTGTTTCGTAGTAGGACTTAACTTCCTCCAGAGTGGTGTTCACCGGTGACAAAGCATCTTCAAGTTCTCTTTTTAGGGCAGAATTAATCGCTTGTGTCATATCTGCAAGGAGTGCTGAACGAAGACTTTCGAGATCCTCTGGTAATTCAGGTCCATCACCAGCTAGGGGCGGCAAGGCTGTAGTATTCTTGTCAGAGACTACGCCAACTTTTCCCCCAGTTTTAGCTCGACGTTGCATTTTATTTGCCGTTTTCGGTGACTAAGAATGCCTCGAGTCGTACACAATGTTCAATAGTGGGTTATCTCAAGCATATGACAAAGATGAACGGGTAGACTTTGAGCAGAAATCGGGAGCCACGCACGCACATACCTGTTCACTTCATGTCCAAACCGGAATTCTCTTTATTTATTTCTAATCCGTCAAGTTTCTTTTGACTTCTATTTGTCGCTCCCCTACTCATTCCAATACAGAATAGTGCGATTTATGTGGCAATTAGTGAATTAAGGGAGGTTAGTTTTAACTTGCTATCGGGAGCTCGAGATTAAGCAGCCTCGCCTCGCCACCGGAAGTCACTTTTGACCCTATTAACAGGCCCGGCGACCCACCGACTCTGCGTCGACCAGCGGCCCCCACACACTACCAGTACCCCATAAAGTAGCGACAACTTACAATTTGACGCTGCCAATTAATGTCCAAACCTGCACGTCATTGAAGTGTGGGCGGAAACACGAGCACCCGGAGAAAAGCCACGCGATCATAGGCAGGTGTTCAGACTATACAGACAGAACCAATAGTTATGATGGAGCCCGGGTCTCTGGCGCTGCGAGGCAGCAACTCTACTGCTACGTAACCGTCCCCCGTCCCCGTTCCCGCCCCCGTCCCCCGTCCCCGTCCCCACGCCCTCCCCGGGTATGGCTCGCTTTCAGCTATCAACTCGCTTGTCTTCACGATGTGGGATGAAACCAGAGCATCAGGGGGAATCCACATAGCCACGTTCAGTGGATATAATCTCTGCACAGATAGTTTATCCGAACAACATGGACGGAGCAATGATCGCAAAATAGATCTGGATTTCAATTTCAGGCGCACAGTTAAAAGCCAAGGAAAAGGGTAAGGTCAAAGCACATTATCAACTAATTCTCCAGCTATCGAGCATAATTGCCGTCAGAAGATTAATCGTGAGATTAATACATTTTCTACCTTTGTTGTTGCTGCCCATAGAAAGCAATAAATGCACTCCGACTTTTGTAGATAGTCCAGTGAATATAGCTATCTATTGATCCAAAAGGTGATGCCTCTACTGATTTCGTTTTGTCTTTGACGACACATTATTCTATTTATCCGTCCGTCCGATAAAGAACTTGCGAACAATTAGAAAGGTAATTCTCAATGTTTACATTTTCGAAGAGAAGTGATAGGTAGGGAGTAGGGTTGCAGGGTTAGGTCAGGAGGAGAGGAAATTCCGAAATTAATTCACGAGAAACTAGGACAACTCAAATAAAGTGTTCGATCGTTAGATTATGGGCTTCTGCGGAGAAGGCATGATAATGGGGTTACTAAAGAGAGATAGATCAGACATGATTGAATGGCGGAGTACACTTGACGGGCCGAAAGGCCTCATTCTGTTCCCATAACTTATGACTTATGACCATTGCCAAAATATAGAGTGTTTGGTCCTGACGTTCTTAAACGATGTAATAATAAAATTCACTACAAACCTGAAAAATCGCACAGCAATCTTAACTACACTTCCTCTCACATTCCCTCCTGAAATGACGCTATTCGGAGTAACTCGGCGGGTCAGGCAGCATCTCTGGAGAACGTCGATGAATGCCTTTGGAGAATAAAGAATGTCTGGCAGCCTCTACAATAGGGCACCAATAGTAGTTACCCGAACTGGTAGATGATGGTTCAGCAGAAGTGTGAAATGCTGACAAAATGGAAGAGAGAGTGTTATTGATGGCAACGCTTAAAGGTATTCCATTTTAGCCCGAGACTTCGTCTTTCTTATGTTGTCTTTTCCAGAATTAAAGTCAGTGAGCAAATTGCTGCAAACGTCAGGTAAGAATACTGGAACGGGCGTGAGCGCTAATATGTTACAGTCGCCACGATGACGGTATTAGTTTTGGTTTATTATTGCCACGTGTGTTGGGTATCTTGAAAAAAAAGTCATTTTGGGAACTATCTCGGCCGAACATACCATACATGGGTGCAACAGGTATTGATCATGGCATTGATTATATGAGTCTAAAGGTTATGTACATGATATACTTCTGCGCGGAGCACAGGGTGTCTGCCGGGCACGCACTGCCAAGGTGGGTGATAGAGCCAGATAGAATAATGTTTTTTTAAGAGGTTTCAGATATGCACGCAGTTATGTAGGGAAGGGAGAGGTGTGAATCACGCATCGGTTCGGCAAAATGATGGCGGCGAATGGGTCTATGTCAATGCTGCACTGTTTTTTAAAGTTTTCATCTTATCCATGCACGCCCGCCACCCACCGTACCCTACCCGCCTTTGTAGCAAATAAACATTTAAACAGCCTTTTTTGCGTTTGTTTTCATGGCAGACCGAATGTTAGTTCAGAGAGAAAATGGTAAATGCGTAAGCAATTTTACCTACTCTTCACTTCCCACATAATATTGAAAATCCGCTATTAGATTTTACAACTATTTTTATTTTAAGATGTCCATCTGAACAACCATTCCATAATATTGAAAACAAAACTGTTCCATATGTAGAACTGGACGAGAAATGTAAAAGCAGCGGTGAGTAAAACATTTTATAAAAATGGATGGTGAAATTTCCTGTAGTTCTTTGGACCCGAGATTTTGGTTGGGTAAGATTTGTTTTCATTGCATGTGCTGTAGAACCAGTTGGTTTCTCCACATGAGCAAGAATACCCCTACCTTGATATGATAGGCACATCAATATCCTACTTGGATCAGTTATGTCTAGAGAGATATGGGCCAAAAGTAGGGCGGTGAGACAGTAAAATGGGGCATTTTGGTCGGCGTCGGCAAGTTGGGCCGAAGTGTCTCTTTCCACGCTGTATGGTTTAAGGATTGTATGACTCTACATCATTGCAGCCGAGATTTACTAAAGATATCTCTCATGAGAGTATTCTGCATGGGGATGTGATTAAGCTAGAGAGGTTAAAAGAAAAGAATCACTGGGCTGTTTCTGGGATTGGCGGGCTTGAGTTATGAGGAGAGATTGGTCAGACGTGTGACTGTATTCCATAGAACAAAGAAGCCCGAGGCATGATCGTTTTATAAACTGTCGAGGTCCAAAAATAAGAGTGATTGCAATGGTGATTTTCTCCGGGTACGGACGTCTAAAAAAAAGGCATTGAGAGGACACAATTTAAAGGTGGCATGAGCCTCAAGTTTTTCAACAGAGACTACGGGATTATTTGGAAAACCAGCCAGACTGTTTAGTTACAACGTTTGAACGAGATTTATGAAGGTACACGAATAGGAAAGGTTTTGACGGAATGCTGACCACCTAGAGTAGCTCAACAATGCACTGTGGCTAAAATCGGTCAGTTGGGCCGAAGGGGGTGCTTCTGTGCATTATACCTGTGACATGATGAAGAAACTTTGGGGATGTGACGCCTACATTCACCGCAGTTTAGCGATAACGATAATCGTATTAAAAGCATGTAATTCCCAAACGATTTGCCGGAACAGATGACTGGAGGATACGGAGATGGGTCAGAGTTACAAGATAAAGTGTTCGCAACATTGGGCTCCGGAAATGTGAAATTTACACGCGGGGTATTGTAAATCTTTGGAATCCTCTAACTTAGGCGACTGCGTAATCCTCTAATTGTGCATTATCGCGGCTCCAAACGATAGATTTTAATACATTAAGGACATCAAAAATGTGGATCGCTCGTGATCTGGATATGAAAGCGTGCTGTAGACTTGATCTCGATAAATGAAAGACCAGTCCCGAGGGGCGGCATACACTGCTTCTGTCTAAATCTGCAGAAATAAGGAAATGCAGACGTTGGTTGGCAAAAATGCACATTGCTGTATCAACTCAACGGGTCAGACAGCATCTTTTGAGAACGTGGACAGGTAACGTTTTGGGTCTAGACCCTTTAGACCTCTTACAACGAAAAAGGGTCCTGACCTGGAACGTCACCTTTTCATGCTCTCCAAAGACCATGCCTGACCCGCTGAGCTACTCCAGAACTTTATCCCCTTGAGAGTTTCAACGTCCTTTGATTTCTTGGAGACAAACGTCACAGATATAAGTACACTTGCTTCTGTATGTACAATTCTGTATGTACAATTATGTCGTAAACATGGTGGGGGGTGGAATGCACGGAAACTAAAGATCAATCGTCTGCAAGCACTGGACAGCTGCCAAGAAACAAGGGGAGAACTATGCATTGAATGTATTTTCGCTTCTCTTAGTAGACCGCCCTAACATTCCGTAGAACTTTGTGGGGGAAAATATTTCAAATATGTGAATCAAATCCAGTCAGTATGCCATTTCCTCCAGCGCGGAAACAGGCCCTTCGAATGCTTGAGTCCGCACTGACCATCAATACTAGCATGTTAGCACTATCCTACACACACTAGAGACAATTTACACTTATACGAAGCCAATTAAACTGCAAAACCTGTACATCGTTGGAGTGTGGGAGAAAACCGAAGATCTCGGAATAAAACCCACGCGGTCACAGGAAGAACGTAAAAACTCCGAAGATACAGCAGTATCGAACCCAGGTCTCCGCCGCTGCAACTTGACTGCCGTGCCACCGTGCCGCCCTATTGAGTCACTTATGGAGAATAGGTAAATGCCAATACTGAGATTCAAACACGAAATATTTGTTCGGAGTGGACTCGATTTCCTATGTTTGTACGTTTCTATTTTGCCCGTTTCCATTTCCCATTCAAACAAGAGTAACCGAGAGAGTGCTTCCATTAGATGTAGTATGGCACAAAATGCTGGAGTAACTCAGCGGAACAGGGAGCATCTCTGGACAGAAGAAATGAGTGTTCAGTCTGAAGCAGGGTCTCGACCCCAAAAGACACCCATTACTTCCATCCAGAGATGCTGACTGTCCCACTGAGTTATTCCATCATTTTATGTCTATCTTCGGTTTAAACCGGCATCTGCAGTTCCTTCCTACACATTTGGTGTAGTAGAATGCTTAGTGAAAACGTTTGTGATTTGACCATATATTCCCACTTCTACAGATGATAGATTGACTCAACTGAGAACAGGTATGAAAAAAGTTTGTGAATCACACTTTACAAAAGGCGATTGCGGGTTTTATTAAAAGAATCTTAAGTGGGATGTTTCAAGCAACTGATCTTTACCCTGTATCATCCCCTAAAGAACAATAGCAATAACAACAACAGCAACAACAATAATAACAATGATAATTTCAATTCCAGAACTTCAGGATCTGCGCAAACGCACACGTAAGGAAAACAAAAACCGCTTATATTTAGTAGTTGAATCGCGTCTGATGTTTGGTGTTCGGGTGTTCGTATGAAACAGAGCAAATACGCGTTGATGTTAATGAAAAAATAGTATAAACTATCCGAAAATTAGCGCGAGTGGAAATAATATTCCAAATTATGTTAACTATTGCAAGTGTCGCGTTTAGGGAATGTTTGGCCGGACAATTAACCCAAGCAGAGTATTTCGAATCGGATGCCATTCATACTCCGTTTCCAATATTCATGCTGTAAGCGACTAAGGGAAGGCAACTCTGGGCTCTTAAAGGGACCCTCATTCACAAAACAAAGTCAGAGTTGCAATCACGGAGAGATTTTCGGAAAGATCAGGGAGTGATAATGTTTTAAAAGGCAAAAACGATAGTCATAGACATACACCGTGGAAACAGGCCCTTCGGCCTAAGGTTCCTTTTGGCCCATTTCCCTCTAAATCTATCCTGTCCATATCCGAATGTTTCATACACGTTGTGGATGTACCTCCTACAAATATTTCCACGAATAGCTCGTTCCAAACACCAGCCACCCTTCGTGTCATATGAGTGGGCGTGATAAGCGGAGTAATTTGAAACAGATGCGCCGCAGAAAATATCTTGTTGGAAAGCATCACAGTATGGTTTGGGGAACAGCTTCGCCCAAGACACCAAAGAATTGCAGAATCTTATGGACATTTCCCAGATCATCACGCAAACCAACCTCCCTTCCAATTACTCAATGTGCACTCCACGCCGGCTCGGCAGGACTGCCAGCATAATTAAGGGCCGGTCACCCCTTCCTGTCCCCTACAACATCAGGCAAGAGGTACACAAGTGTGAAAACGCACGCCTCCACAATCAGGGACAGTTTCTTCCCAGCTATTATCATGCGTCTGAACCGTCCTATAACCAACGTGAAAGCTTTCTAGATATTACATCTAACTATTTGGAAACCTTTGGACTATTTTTAATCGGGCTTCACTGGACAAACTTTATGCTGTGTCTGCATAGCGTGGACGGCATAATTTTAATAATGTATAGACTTTTCCCTGACTGGATAGTAAGAAACAAAAACCAGCAAAAAAAAACGTTGATGGAAGTTTTTGTTATTTTTTCAGAGGAAACCTTGCTTCAAAAAGAGAAAGGTCAGTTTTTCTCCATCTTTCCTTACTGCACTTCTTCCATCGGCAATGCAACTTCCTAGGGCATCAGTTCCTGATAACCGCACGCCTATTTTCAAGGTAAAAAATAGGAAAAGTGAAAATTTGGAATGTTTGCTGCTCTTTACAGTGTGGATCATTTATAGCGACGTATCAACCGCGCATTTGGGATGTGGTAGGAATACGGCCACAGAGACCTGGGTTCGATACGGACTAAGGGTGTTTATCTGCACGGAGATTCTATGTTTCCCCTTGTGTTGTGTTCGGGAGCTCCGGTTTCATCCCACACTCCAACATATATATATATATATATATATATATTCTCACCGGGAATATTTAGAATATGTATTCACATATTCCTTTTGACACCGAAACGTCAAGGTGACGAATATCTCGGGATAAGGGCGTTGGAACGATGTTGTGACATGCTGCCAGTCTTCATCAGATGATGAGACCCGTGCTATCCTACCGACATAGTTCATTGAGCTGAAATAGAAGAATCTGACATAAATATCGGGAAAATTAGTTCTCGCAAATAGCTGGCTACTGTTCAGATGCGTGTGCTTTCGCAATGTTCAAAGAATTGTTATTAAAACGTACACAATTCGATTGCTATGATTCATGGTAATTGAAATTAGGTCAGGTTTCCCTTTGAAACTGTACCATCGCACAGAGGTGCTGATCTCAGGACGATTTCTGGTTTCAGAACTGAATTCCGCGATTGTTGCTCAAAAAGAAAACGGTAAGCAGGAAAACACGTAATCGTGGATTGTTAATGTCTGTGGAGATGCCCTGCTCAATTTCAACCCAATCCGCCACCTGATTGGAACACAATGCAACATCGCAAGTGACATATTATAAAATTACACTGTCTTGGAAGATTGCTTTCACCCAACCCCCACAGAATGTTGCAATAGACTAATTACTCTCGAAATTCAATTCCATTTGAAGAAAATATGAATTTAAAATCTAAATCGTGATTAAATTGTATTAATCGAAGGCATAAACACTCGAGTAATAGTTCTCCTAATTATTGTGATTAAGGATATCTGCAGTAAATTAAGAATGCATCTTAAAACAGCTTTCAGTTACGACGGAGGTGTCCAGATAACAAACTCAACATAGCTACTTCGATAAATGTAGCAGAGAATTATTTTACAATGTAAATTCAAAGAACTGCAGATTATTACACCATATTAGTTTCGAAATGTATAATGGTGTTGGTTCCAATATGTTTTTATGGCTTTTAGAAATGATATCAAAGGAGACGAAATCAGGTATTATGAAGGAAGGTTAATGATCATATTTGATGCAATTTCACAGTCTAGCATTGGCGTAACTTACGTGATTTATATCTAACGCCACTACTTCCTTAAAGTTCAGCATGTTCCCGGCAATTCGGCACCCTCACCAATTTCTACATATGCGTAGATAGCCGTTTATCGGGATGCATCAGCATATGGTTTGAGAACAGTTCCATCCAAGGCAGCAAGAAATTGCAGATAATTTTAGACGCAGCCCAGGCCATCACGCCAACCAACCTCAATTCCGTTGACTCAATTTACACCTCAAGCTGCCTCTGTAAGGTCACCGGCATAATCAAGGACGAATCTCACCCCTGCCACTCGTTCACCCTTCGGGCAAAAGTGAGAAGTGTAAAAAAGCACACCTCCGGATTCTGAGGCAGTTTGGTCCCTGCCCTGATCAGACAACTGAACCACCCTGCCAAATAACTAGAGAGCAGCCCTGAGCTACTATCTACCTCATTGGAGACCCTCTGTCTATCTTTGATCGAAGATAGGCACAAATGCCGAAATAAGTCAGCGGAACTGGCAGCATCTCTGGAGTTGGTCCTGCATTTTATGTCTACATTTGATTGGACTTCACATGACTTTATCTTACGCCAAACATTATTCACGTGATCCCCGTTATCATGTATCTCTGCACTGTAAATGGCTGGATTGTCATGATGTATTGTCTTCCCGCTGACTGGTTAGCACGCAACGAAAGGTTTTGACTGCACCTCGGTGCACGTGACAATAAACTAAACCTAACCAAACATAATTCTCGCGTCCGTGAATTCACCAGGAAGAGATGCTTATTTATCTATTGGGACGTGGAAGTCGAGTTGGGAATTTTCATGTATTTCTCATGACAGCAATAGGTGACGTTTCGAGTCGAGATCCTTCTTGAGATACTGTGATTGGATTCTGAGAGTAAATATAGAAGTGCGAGTAATTCCGGATTGCATTTGGACAATTGATGATGTGGAACTGAATGTTGACATCAGCTGCATACTGTGTTGTCTATCTACTCCCGCAAATATCAAATTGCAGGAATCATTAGCGGCAGCATATTCGCAGAGCAAATTGCATTCAGGTTACTACATTAAGTCAAAAATTGGATTTTTGTAACATTGGATGCTTTTACATTTTTGGTTTTCTGTTCGGGGATACTCGGAACTGTCCATTAAGCCGAAATTAGTGGGATTATGCACATTAGACTTTGGATGAACGGAAGGTTTTGTCACCGAAACCTAACATTGTAAACGGAATTTTAAAAGCAAAGAGTTACAGTGTGGAAACAGGCCCTTCGGCTCAAGGAGTCCGCGCCGACCAGCAATCATCAATATACTAGTTCTCGCCCTACACCCCTGGGACAATTTACAGAAGCTAATTGACCTCTAAATCTGCGGATCTCTGGTATGGGGAGGAATCCGGAGCACCACTACCTCCGCGCCACAGTGCCGCCAGTAGAGCCCGTTTCCTTTAGATGGCGCAATAATTACATTACATAACGATGAATGTCTCGATATACGGGTTAACTATTTGGAAATCAAATGAGGGGACAATTCCTTCTGAAAAGAGGATAAATTGATATGGCATTTTCTGCCTCAGAGGAGCATAGATGCCCAGTCATTTGATCAAGACAAGAGTCCAATGGGTGAAACTAGGTAAAGCACAAAACACACGATGATCTCATTGAGGTGTGGCACGGTGGCCCAGCGATAGAGTTACTGCCTTACAGTGCCAAAGACCCGGGTTCGATCCTGACTACGGCTACCATCTGTACTGAGATTGTACTTTCCCTTTGTGACATGCGTGACTTTTTTCCAGTTTCCTTCCACATTTCAAAAATGGACAGGTTTGTAGGTTAATTGACTTGATATCATTGTAAATTGTCCCTGGTGTGTGTAGGATAGTGCTGTTGTGCAGACATCGCTGGTCAGCGCGGACTCGGTGGACCGATAGGCCTGTTTCCGCGCTGCAACTATAAACTAAAACAAAGGCGCGTTCTTTCCTCTTCCTGGTACACATGCTTCGATTTGACGGTTTATTCCGAATTTTGTTATTTTTACAGATATCTTCCCAAAGCCACTCCTTGTTTTATTTGTAAAACATAGTGACTTGCTCAAAGTTGGTCTTTTCATCGGCAGGACTAGAGAAGCTGAGAGTTGGCGTCAACGATGAAGGTAAAACGAACTATTCTGAGGTTCTTTCACCTCACACTCTGCTGTGTTTATTCACCCTTCAGTGGAGGCTCCGATAATTACTTTCCAAGAGGAAGTACAATTAATCTTCACCATGATATAATATAATCATGATTTCACAATACAATGAGAGAAAATGTTTTTTTCTTTGTTTTTCGTTCTCTCTCTCTTTCTCTCTCCCTTTCGCCTTTTCTATCTTTCCCTCTCTCTCGTTCTCTCTTTCTCTTTCTTTTTCCATTTCTTTTTCCATTTCAACGACTCTCTATTTCTCTCATTCACGTGGTCTCTCTCCAGTCTATCTTTCTCTCTTTCTTTCTCTCTCTGCCTTCCCTTCTTTCTCCCTCTCTCACATTCTCTCTCTCTCTCTCTCTCTCTCTCTCTCTCTCTCTCTCTCTCTCTCTCTCTCTCTCTCTCTCTCTCTCTCTCTCTCTCTCTCTCACTCTCTCTCTCTCTCTCTCTCTCTCTCTCTCTCTCTCTCTCTCTCTCTCTCTCTCTCACACACACACACACACACACACACACACTCTCTCTCTCTCTCTCTCTCTCGCTTTCTCACTCTTTTTCCATTCCAACGACTTTATTCAACAAATGCATATTAGAGGTTATCAAAAAGTACATAAACGCTCAATAGTCACAGTACACCAATCAATCATTATAGTACAATGTTGCAATCTTTATTTACAATGGCATCGACCCCCCCCCCCCCCCGCGGTGACCTGCGTTCACGGAAGGCCTCCAGAGTCCCCGTGGACACCGCGTATTCCCTCTCCAGGGTCACGCGAGCACGGACATAGGACTGGAAGAGGGGTAGGCAGCCGACTGGTGCAACCATCGACCGCCCGCCGCCTGGACCAGCGAATGGCCATCTTGGCCAGGCCCAGGAGCAATACAACAGGGATATCCCGCCTTCCCGATCGGCCCTCCCCACTCCCTGCCCTGTGTCCAAACACCAGGATCGTGGGACTAAAATGCAGCCAAAACCTGAGGAGCAACCCCTTTAGATATTCATACAGGGGCAGCAAGCCAAACACACTCCACATACATGTGGAACACGGACTCTTCCTCGTCGCAGAAAATAGAGGTGGCCGGCGAGTCCGTGAACCGTCTCAAACATTTATTACAAACCACGACTCTGCAACACTCTCCACCCCAGGTCCCCGATGTAAAGGGGGAGGGCTCCCTTCTAGAGTGACCTCCACTGGGGACCACCCCCGCCGTCAGGTGGTAACACGGACCGCCAAGGTGTATCCGGACGGAAGGCAATGGCGAGGAGGTGCAGATGTGCAGGAGCATCCTGTACAGCAAACGTCTGCCTGCATCACGGAACGGCACGCTGGGCATCTGGGAGAGACGGCTCAAGTTGTGTGGGGCTGGTTCCCGGGAAATATTCCGGAGCCTCGGCCCAATGAGTAGTTCCGGCGGAACCGGGGTAAGCTCGGCCGGAATCGCTCCATGCACACGCCTCTTCTCAACACCCATCAGAACAGGGTGAGGACCGGCTCCCCTCGCAGCCACAATATCCCCCTCCCCCTGTGGAGCAACGCGCTGACTGAAGGTGACCAAATTCCTCACCCTTAACATATCGCGGTATAAACATGGCATGTCCCATGTGGCGGGTCGACCGATGTCCGACACCGGGAGCCGCAAAACCCCCCTTAGGTAATGGCCCTGGCGTAAAAAAATACGTGGCCATAGCGTGCCATCGGGGAGGGTGCTTCGCAGCCTCCTGAGACGGAGAGCCGCCACTTGGGTACGTACGCATACCAAAGACTGGCCACGCTCCTCGAACGGTAGACTCAGGACTGGTGCGGAGACCCAGTGCTTCTTATGTCCCCAAAATAAATCCATTAGCCTCTTCTGTATAGCAAATACAAAGATAGATGGCGGGACAAAAGTTGCCAACCGGTTCCATACTGTAATGATGCGATTATATCAACGCTATTATACAACGCATGGCTTTTATTGTATCACTTACATCACAGGACGTGAAGTACATTCCAGCTCCGAGCTGCTGCACCTACTGACTGACGCAGGCGAGTTCTTAATATATGTAGCACATAATGGGCGGGACTACTACTAACAAGCACTACGATTGGCTAGCATGCAATAGCCCATCTACATCTCTTCTTGTAAAAAAATAAAGAAACAACAGTAGCTTAAACACGGAACAACAAATGTGAAGAATATACTAGCAAAGTTACACAAAATCAAAGGTACACAAAATCGCCATATCTAACGGGTGGCCTACAAACCCGTCCGGTCCTCGTGCGGTACGAGACCGCCTCAACTCCTTTCGCGGGAGAAAAAGGAGAGGAGAGCGGGGACGCAACAGGCGACCTGACAGGACTAGTGGGAGACGACATGGGCGCGTCAGGCACCGATCGACGCGGGGAACCCGCGGTAGGAACAACGGTTGGTGGTGAATCAACTGTGGGAGCGAACACGAGATGCGGGGCGTCATGACTCGGAGTCGCAGGACGCGGTTCCTTCACCGGAAGGATGTGTTGACGGTTGCGTCTGTAGATGGCCCCATCCACTTTAACCAGGTATGAACGTGGCTCCTTGGAAGGTCCGTAAATGTGTCCCAGTCGTAGATGGCCCTTGTCGGTTTACAGACGAACCACTTGTCCACGTGCAAGAGGTGGCAGCGGCCTACTGGACCTGTCGAAAAACCGCTTCTGTGCGTCCCGTTGACGCTGTAGTTGCATCTGCACCACGGGCGGAGACCGAACATGCGGCTGGAGCAGCTGCTGGGAGACAGGCAGGGGAGCACGGGTTTGGCGAGACATCAGTCGCTGGGCTGGCGAGCCTAGGACAGGATCCCGTGCAATGTTTCGTAGATTGAGTAAGTCCAGGTATATGTCGGATTTGGCAAGGTAAGCTCGTTCCATGAGTTGTTTCGCACTCCGGACGGCGCGTTCAGCGAGCCCATTGGACTGCGGGAATTCGCGGCTGCTGGTAATGTGTTGGAAGTTCCATCGGTTAGCAAAGTTCTTAAAGGCTTGGCTGGTGAATTGCCTACCGTTGTCAGACTGAATACGTGCAGGGGATCCATGTATGGAGAGGTGCCGTTGCAGCTTCTCGATCACAGCCTCCGAGGAAATGGTCTGCAGAAGGTTTATCTCGAACCAGCCCGAGTAAGAGTCAACCAAAACCAGGTAATGTTTCCCGTGCCACTCGAAGATGTCGGTAGCCAACGAGGACCATGGAAGAGACGGGACCGGTTGGGGCAGTAGGGGCTGCTTCTTTTGATGTGGTGCCAGGCTGTTGCAGACAGCGCACGCCTAGGTTCTTCCACGTATGTATTTATTCATCCCGGGCCAGCAAAACATGCTTTGCGCCCGTTGAAGGGTTGCCTCGGTGCCGGGGTGACCCATGTGGACGTCGTTGTATTATTCGTCCCGGAGTTCGGCTGGGACCACCGCTTTATGGCACTTGACTATGATTCCGTCCTGGAGCACTAGTTCGTCGCGAACCAGGAAATAGGGGCATATCTCAAACGAGGTATTTGATTGTTTGTGGGGCCAGCCGGACTGTGGACAACAATTGTAATGTCTCATCAGCAGCCGTGTGCTCGGCTAGGCGGCGTAAACGATCAGTCGGCATAAACGAGACCTTCATGACCGAGAACCCATCCTGTTCGGAGAGGTGCTGTTCATTGATTCTGCGCGGGGCTCTGGGTAGCGTGTCTGCTATGTGCATGTCTTTACCTCTCTTGTAGATGATCTGGAAATCAAACCGCTGCAGCTGCATTATCATACGTTGCAACCGTGCAGAGGCAGCGTGAATCGACTTGTTCAAAATAGTGACCAGCGGCTGGTGGTCAGTCTCGATGGTAAAGGTCTTGCCAAAGATGAAGTCCTTGAATTTGGTGCAGGCGAAAACCACTGCGAGCAGTTCCTTTTCGATCTGTGCATAACGCTGCTCGGTATCGGTCAGAGTACGGGATGCATACGAGACGGGCTTGAAGCCGCCATCAGTCGTGGTCTGCAGGCACGCAGCGCCTAGCCCGTACTGGGACGCATCGCAGGTGATGGTAACCGGTAGTGCCAGATCAAAATAGGAAAGGGTTGGTGCGCTAGCTAGCTGTAGCTTGAGGGTGTCAAAAGCCCTTTGGTGCTGCTGAAACCAGGACCACGCCGTGTCTTTGTGTGTCAGTTCGCGCAGGGGGGCAGATAATTCGCTAAGGTTGGGGATACAGTTCCCCAAGTAGTTCACCATGCCGAGGAATCGTTGTAAACTTACAACGTCAGTAGGAACCGGCAGTTCATTGATGGCTGCAGTTTTCAGTGGATATGATCGGAGACCGCTGCTGGTGAAAACATGTCCGACGTAAGTGACCTCAGGAAGGCGAAACCTGCACTTTAGCGGTTTCAGTTTGAGATTAATGTCCCTGGCGCGGTCGAATACACTCTTCAGATTAACATCGTGTTCAGCCAGGTCGCGACCGTAGATAAGAATATCATCAACGATGATGGCGCACGGGTACTCTGCAAACAACTGTTCCTTAGTACGTTGGAAAACTTCGCTGGCGGAGTTGATGCCGAAAGGCAACCTCAGAAACTTGAAACGGCCAAAAGGTGTAGCGAAAGTAGTGAGGTTGGATGAGTCCGGGTCAAGTGGAATCTGCCAAAAAGAGCTTTTGGCATCCAGGACCGAAAACACTGCTGCGTTACCAATCTGTGCAGCGACATCTTCTGTGGTTCGCATAGGGTAGTGAGGGCGCTTGATAGCAGTATTAGGATCTCTGGGATTGATGCAGATGCGGATCTCCTGTTTATTTTTCTTAGTTGCGACGACCATGGTGGAAACCCAATCAGACGGGTCAGTTATTTCGGCAATAACACCCATTGAGACCATGCGTTTGAGTTCGTTGTGTATTCTGTCACGCATGGCATGTGGAACGCGATGTGGCGCTCGGACCACATGTGTGACGGTAGGATCCACAGTGATGCGATATTTGGCAGGCAGCGTGCCCAGTTCATCATCAAAGAGGTCTTTGTAATGCGAAAGTAGTTGTTGAGTAGGCTCAACAGCGAGGCATAGTTTGTGGACCGCGCGTCCGAAAAACACCAGGCCTAGATCGTGGATACGTTGATACCGAGCAACGTCTCTGAATTTGATTCAACAATGTAAAACGGCAGGGCGTGGGTCTTCTCACCAACAGTGCACTTTAGAAAAGCTTTTCCAAGTGGGTGCAGGATCTCTCCCCCTTAAGCCCGAAGCGTTGAGGAGGCTTTATCAATACGTTCAGCATCGCGAATTTTGTTGAACGCAGTTAATGATATAACGTTGACCTTCGCACCCGTGTCTACCTTGGCGAGTAGAGGCCTGTTATTTACGAACACAGTTACTGCAGGGTCAAGTAGCTTGTTAGACGGAGGGAAGAGGGGATGAATAACGAAGCTGTTATCTGCACTGATTGAGCGGAGCGCGGGGGGCGACCCCTGTGAGTCGTCATCAGCGAATTCCTGTTGAAGCAGGTGCAAACTTGCCTTGGAACATTAGCAGTCACACGAGAACGACAACACGTAGCGAAATGGTTCAACTTTTTACAGAAATTGCAAGCCTTTCCGGAAGCAGCACAGAACTGACGACCCTTCGCATGAAAATAGTTGCAATTCAAACAGCGAGCATCAGGCGCGTTAGAGGGTCTGCGGGAGGAGAAGTCTGTAAGATTAACGCTATGTTGCTGGCGTGGGTTGAAGTGGACAGGAACAGCATGGGAAGCAGTAATCTCCGAAATACGGCAGGAGTGGATAGCCTGGTCTAGGGTCAACTCAGTGTTGCGAAGCAGCACAGCTCTCAGTTTGTCATCAATCATGCCCCCTACCAGCTTATCTCGAACAAGTTCGTCCCGCAACGCACCAAATCGACAGCCCGCAGCCATGTGGCGGAGGTCACTAATAAACTGTTCAATCGGTTCATCAGCCTGCTGGAAACGAGCATAGAACTTTGTTCTTTCAATTATATGGTTCGAAGGCATATCACACAGTTCTCTGAATTTCTTGAGTAGAACCGCAGGATCATCTATAGTCTCGGCAGGAGTGATGTCCTGGTCGTCGTCGCCCAAAACAGCTGGAGCAAAAACGACGTTGTCAGCTCGGTTCATAGCCTCAGGACCGGCAAGGTTGAGTAAAACAGATGCACGCACATCAAGAGGGTCATTGCGATGAACGATGCGAGCATAATGAGTATAGTCACGCTCGAAAAGGCGCCAACGTTCAGCAATGTCTAAATCAAAGATCAGAGGGTCCGAGCGACGGCACGAATTAGCCATAATGGATAAAAACAGGAGCAACTAAACAAAAAAAATAAAACCCGATAAACACAGAGGAGTAGGTCCGAATCGACTCTGACACCATGAAATGATGCGATTATATCAACGCTATTATACAACGCATGGCTTTTATTGTATCACTTACATCACAGGATGTGCAGTACATTCCAGCTCCGAGCTGCTGCACCTACTCACTGACGCAGGCGAGTTCTTAATATATATAGCACATAATGGGCGGGACAACTAATAACAAGCACTACGATTGGCTAGCATGCAATAGCCCATCTACACATACCATGGAGGCCACCAGCTGGTTTATGACCAACACCCTACCTTGGAAACCAAGAACTCAAAGCAAGCCTGACCAGCTTCCCACCCGGGCGACGAGTTTCGTCTCTAGCTCCTGCCCATTCGACGGCCAGCCATCCTCAGTTGGCTTCAGGTAGGGGACCCCCCTAGGTAGGGGAGGTGCGTGGTGCTCCATGCACAGTCTGTGATCTCCTCCGGCAGGGAGTCTACCAGCCACTGGCCAAATAGAAGTCCGGAACACTTGATCCTAGCAGACACTGCAGCCGAGAAAACCTGCTGGCGCTCATGCATCCTCCGCAGGTCAACAGGGTCAGTAAACGTAAGAAGTACATCGTCAGCATAGGCCGAGAGAACCACCTCTACCCTCAGCCCTGATAGAACCAGGCCTGTCAACCGCCTCCGGAGAAGACACAGGAATGGCCCCGCACAGACCGCGTACAACTGACCAGGCATGGGACACCCCTGGCGTACCCATCTCCCAAAGTGAATGGGATCCTTCACGAGACACTCTGCTGCGGTGTACAAAAGCTGGACCGGGCCACAAAATGCGCTCCATATCCGGACACTTGCAGCGTCCCGAAGAGGTAATCATGATCCACCCTGTCAAAAGCATGCTCCAGATCGAGAGACAGAAAAGCAACGGACTGACCAGCACCCTGCGAGAGATCGATCAGGTTTCTAACCAAGTGGATGTTATCTTGGATGGACCGGCAAGGGACTGTATAGGACTGGTCCGGGTGGAACAGTTGGGACAGCACGGAGCCCAGGCGATTTGTCATTGCCCATGCAATAAGTTTATACTCTGTACAGAGGAGAGAGACCGGGCGCCAGTACTTCAACCGGCTGAGTTCCCCCTTCTTTGGCAGCAGGACAACGACTGCCCTGCGCAAAGAGAGGGGCATCGCCCCGATCGCCAGGCTCTCCTTCAGGACCTTCATGTAGTCACCACACCCCCAACCCCCAGGACATTCCAGAAGACTCTAACAAACTCAACCGTCAGAATATCAAGCCCAGGGGACTTGCCCCTCCAGAGCTGGCGCAGGGCACCAGTCAACTCCTCCAATGATAAGCGGTCATCAAGCTGTTCAAACATCCCTCTATGAAAAGTTGTTAGACTCTCCCACAGGACCCGCCGAGACTCCCTGCTGAAACCATCTGCGGAGAACAGAGTTCCATAAAAGGACCGGCCTAACGCTCAAATCCTCTCTGAATCTGTGACAGAGGAGCTCATCCGCGAGCAGCTCGACGACTTGTTTGTGAGGTCCTTGTCCTTTCTCCAGAGAGAGAAAGAAAGGTGAAGCTCGGTCCAGATCGTGCAGCATCTGGACTCGTGACCTAACGTAAGCACCACGGGACCGCTCAAGCTGCAGATCCCTCAGCGTTTCCTTCCTCTCCTGATACTCTCCCCACTCACAGGAGTCCTCAACGATTCGACCCAAGTGAGACTCTGCATCGAGTAACTCCTTCTCGATTCGCACGACCGCCGCGTCCCGCCTCCTTCCGGTCGACCCCCACGTGTACTCCTGACACAAAAGACGGATGTAAGTCTTTCCCACATCCCAACACTGCCTAAGGGAAGGGAAGCCCCTCTGCCTCTCTCTCCACTTCACTTCACCTAAAACCGCCTGAAAGACTCCTGTAATCGGCGATCCTCCAGCAGTTGGTTATTAAAGTGCCAGTACGCGGACCAGTATGCGCGCTGGGATAAAGTCCGCTTGAACCAAGCAGTGGTCCGAACACAGCACCGGCCGTAAACAGGCAGCCGAGACCCTGGATACGCTCTGGAGATGTACACGCGATCGATACGGGAACACCCCCCTTCAGACCTCCGCGAAAAAGCGTTGGAATCGGGGTGGAGATTCCGAACACATCAAACAACTCAAAAGATTCAATCACACCTCTCAACTTCTTCACTACTGCAGGGCGATACTGAGTACCAGAGCGATCTCGCGCCTCAAGAGTACAATTGAAATCCCCCCCAAGGAAGACACACTCTCCGCAATCAATAGTGCTCAGCAGAGCAGTCACCTACTGACGTAAACACGCCTGCATCGTGCCGGTGCTGGGGGCGTACACGTTAATGAACTATAACGGCACGCGATCCAGGCTCCCGCCCAGATAGAGCAAACGGCCTGGCACAACTTCCTGCACCTTCAGAATCTCTGGCTGGAAAGTCGGGGCAACAGGAATGTCACCCCACTTGAATTTGTGCTGGGGTGGCTCATGTAGACCCACCCCCCCACCCCCAACTCCAGGAGACAGGTGGGTTCGTCACTAACAACAGTGTGGGTCTCTTGCAGAAAACTCATTGCATACTTCCCGTCTCTGAGAACTGATAGGTGGTGAAATCTACGAAGGTCCCCCTTCCGCCATTTATGTTTAGGCTAGTTACTGTGAACTTCAAGTTGAAGACACTAGGGTTTTTCCGCACACTCCTTGTGGGAGTGGAGCCCCCTCTATTGGGAGCTTCAAAACGTCCACGAATTGATGCTTCTCAGGCTCAAGAAGACCACTATCATTACTGTGAAGGCTAGCACCAAATGTCTGCATAGTTCTCCCCAGGTCTGGCCACCGTTCGGCAGCTTTCCGGACTTTGCTCCTACTGCGCTGGTGTTGTTACAAAAACTCTCGAATATCCCAGATACCGGCGGCTCGAGACACAGCACTGGAATCCGGGTATTCTGCCAACCTACTGACACCTGAAGCAACATCTTTCCCTCCACTACACTCAAGGACATCGCCTGAGTTCGGGAGAATGCCTCTGGCTGCCAGCTCGGTCGCCTCACCGCGTAAGCTGGCTACATCACGCTACCCCCCCCCCCCCCCCCCCTCCGGCATGATCCCACCCCCGGCATCAATGGCGAGGGAATGTTCTGGCGCCTCTGACAGCGACGAGCCGGCTAGTGAATGGCGTGGCTCCTGCACACTCTCACTAACCCTGACAATTGAGCCTGGGAAAGAACAAACAAGAGACGCCCCAGTGCCCGCGGCATGAAGGAACCCCCGGAATCTGATTGAGGGACAGGACCCGCAAGAGCCCCGCCCTCTCCGCACCCAGGGAACCCACTCCCCCAGCATCTCCCAGAGAGGGGAATAACCTCACTGTGGCCCACTGAATGAGCCGGTAGGGTCTCTACCAACAGGGAAGTAACCTCACTGTGGCCCAATGAAGCAGCCGGTGTTTCTGGAGTCTCCCCTACTTACTCATTCGGCGGGGAAGCACGCCCCTCAGCCACGTTCGCAGCTCTAATAAGGAGCACCGTCTGGGGAACCACCCCCACAACCGAGACTCACCCTTCGGGTTCTTTTTGCTCGTCCTCTGTCCCAGGGGACACATTTCCAGAGGAGCCAACCCCAACAACGGGTGAGATAACACCATCGGAAGTCCCCTGAAACGAATGGACAAACTCTGACCCAGAGGACACTAGACCAGGGCTACCAGCATCGATAGAAATGGAGGGTCTCGAGGTAGGCTGCCCCTGACTTTAGGACCAGGGCCGTGCTCTTCCTCAGGAGGCTCACGCGTTCTCTTTGTCCCACTGATATGCAGCGGTACGTTGACCTCCATAAAGTAGGAGTACTCCGCCTCCACACTACCAGCTTCCTCTCTTTCATCCCCTTGTTCAGCCACCGCAGATACCAACTACAACAGCCCTACCCCTTCCGAACCTCCTCAGCTCCTTGCTCACCCCCGCCAGGTGCGTCTTGGACATCTCCAAGGCCAACAGGCATCCTTTGGGTGGGCTCAGGTGTGGGCGTGTGCCCATCCGCTTGCGGATGACTGGCTTTAAGATGTTTATTCTTCCTCTTGGTCTTCCACCCCCTCTGCGTCTGCCAGAGGCCATCTCGTCCTTCTGGAAAATATTATAGAGACTCCTCGCTATTTCCTTCTTGGACCACCAGTACCCGGTTTGGACCGTGTTCCCATTGCCTCTGTCCCTCTTCCTGTCCCTCTTCCTTCGACAAAAACCTTTAAACCTCATAACTTCGCAGCCGCCGGAGC
>NC_135971.1:24795534-24916263 GCF_053455715.1 Rhinoraja longicauda | reverse complement strand
TAAATACACTTAATTAATTATTCCTTGATCAAGAAGATCTGGGTTCACACACATACGCCATTTATACTCTGGCAAGCTGTCATTTAGTGGTTGCATCGAACGTTTTCATCTGCAACATATTTCACGACCCTGGTTTGATATTAATCATTTTCTCATTCATTTTCTTCTTTCTTTTGACCAATCCATGTTTCCACTTTTTTGTTTTCTTGCTTCATTTCCCCTTCCGCATATATCCTTTCTTATGTTCCTTCATGTCTTTTTTCATCTATCTCCTTCTCCCTCTCTCTCTCTCTCTCTCTCTCTCTCTCTCTCTCTCTCTCTCTCTCTCTCTCCTCTCTCTCTCTCTCTCTCTCTCTCTCTCTCTCTCTCTCTCTCTCTCTCTCTCTCTCTCTCTCTCTCCTCTCTCTCTCTCTCTCTCTCTCTCTCTCTTCTCCCCTCTCTCTCTTCCTCCTCTCTCTCCTCTCTCTCTCTCCTCTCTCTCTTCTCTCTCTCTCTCTCTCTCTCTCTCTCTCTCTCTCTCTCTCTCTCTCTCTCTCTCTCTCTCTCTCTCTCTATCTATCTATCTATCTCTCTCTAACAACAGCTCAGTTCGACGTCAATGTCACTGTGTTCTGATAATTATAACTTTTTGTACCAAAGGACCATCGCTGGAGAGTAGCGTCGGTGAGTAAATAAACTTAATTAATGATTCCTAGAGCAAGGTGATCTGGATTCGTACACATACGTTATTGACACCGTGGAAGTCTGTCATTCTGGGGTGCATCAGACGTTTCCATTTGTTTACATTTTCACGACCGTGGTTTGACATTAACCATTTTCACATTCATTTTGGTGTTTCTTTTGTAGAATGCTTTTCTCCCCATTTTTTGCTACTTGCTTCACCTTGATTATCCCCCTACGTCCTTTCTTGGTAGTTCTTCTATCCCTTTTGCTGATTTTCAGTTCATTTTTGTATAGTTTGAAGATACTGCGAGGAAACAGGTCCTTCGCACCACCGGGTCCGCGCCGACCAGCGATCCCCACGTATTAGCACTATCCTACACACACTAAGGACATTCTTTACATTTACCAAGCCAATTAACCTACATACCTGTACGTCTTTGGAATGTGGGAGGAAACCGAAGATCTTGGCGAAAACCCACGCAGGTCACGGGGAGAACCTACAGACTCTGTACAGAGAACACCCGGAGACTGGATCGAAACCGAATCTCCATCGTTGCATTCGCTGTAAGGCAGCAACTGCACCGCTGCGCCACATCGATCAGTGGAAGATAATTCCAGTAATGCACGTCCATTCGGATAAGTGACATAAATTACTGCAAATTGTAATCACAAACTGCATGAATCCTGCTTCGATTTCCTGATTCTTTTTTATGTTGCAGAACAAAAACTCTGATATTGGCTTAATTTAATTAACAGATTTTCATAATACGTGTTAAATTATATTTCTATCCCCTTCTCTCTCTCAATAAATATTTAATTGGAAACCTGATCTTGGTGATCCTTCCGCTTTTATGCGACCTACTATTTTAGGAGGTCAGAAACAATTAACAATTCATCTTTTCGCAAATAAAATACGCGCTATTGTTCGTTCTATTCCACTACAGACTTGGAGGTTCTTCGAGTAACATTTGGTAAGGTCTCAATTTGATTACTAACAATATTTCATGCATTCAACATATGCACGTCTTTTCTGGATATTTGACACAAATAAAACAATTAATTACTGAAGAATGTGTTGAGCTTGTCAGGTCTCGGTTAACGTGACGCGTAATGGGTAATCATTAAGCTGATTGAAGAATGTTTTGCTCTCTTCACAGCTATGTAAGTAATAAGAGTCTCACACAAATCTGGGGTTTCGTCGTTAATAGAAGATTAGCACATAGTGACCTCAGAATATATCTCAATTGCCCAAAGATTATTTTTCCATTTCATTAGTGAAATGGTTATTGATAGTAATTGAATAGAAATGATGGTAAAATTTTTAAAAGTCTACCTTAGGATGACCGGTACAATAACCTAAAACAATTCTGATGACAATGACCGAAAGTGTCATGCCCTTAGAGCAAAGATAAACCACACATGTTTGCTTTCACCCTTTGAATGTTGATGTGTTCAGAACTTATCAATCACATAGGTTCCACACGATTCACTGAATATCCGATAGTTGAGGACATATCACAGCCAACCATAAAATTTATGTTGCATATTTACTTCTAGTAAAATCTGCAAAGAATGGAAAGCATTAACGATATATTTCACGAATTGCATTTCATCGCGTTTTCATTCAAATATACATTCCCATACATCGGTATAACCGGATTGTTTGCTCGTCCATATTTTGCAGGAGCCAGTTCGTTTACAGAACGAACCATTTGAATAAAGCTAGGACTGTAATAAAGAAATGCAAAATTGCCAGATAGGTTTTTTTCAGAAAGAAATACGCAAGTCAAAGCTGTGATCAATGTTCTCTGACCATTCACTTTTTTGTTTTGATTTATTAGTTGAAACGCTTGCACAGCTCCGAGGTAATTAAGGGATGATCTGTTTTAAAAACACAACTAACTGTATTGGCCTGTATTGATCTAGAGACTAGTGCATCGAAGTAAACTCAGTATTCGTTTTGAAAATAGAATCGGGCAAGTGCATACAAGGAAGCATATTAGGAAATTAAGGACGGGAAGCAAAGACTGGCTGGATGCTTTAGAGCTGCGGTAGAGTTGCTGCCTGACAGCGGGTTCGATCCTTGCTACGGGGTGCTTTCTGTTCGGAAATGGCATGTTCACTGTGACCGCGTATGTTTTCTCTGCGTTTCCTCCCATATTGCAAATAGTGCATGTTGGGCATGTAGATTATTTGGCTTTTGTAAGTTTTCCCGAGTGTGTTGGATAGAACTAATGTACAGGCTGATTGTTGGTCGGCGCGGACTGGGTGGGACGAAGGGCATGTTTCCACGCTGTATTACTAAACTAACGTAAAGCAAAGTAAACTAAACTAAACTAAACTAAACTAAACTAAACTAAACTAAACTAAACTAAACTAAACTAAACTAAACTAAACTAAACTAAACTAAACTAAACTAAACTAAACTAAACTAAACTAAACTAAACTAAACTAAACTAAACTAAACTAAACTAAACTAAACTGAACTAAACTAAATTAAACCAAGCTTGACAATGGGTTTTAGCCAGTGGCCTCGTTTTGTAAACGTACACTCTATGAGTTTCAGATTGTGGCACACAGACATAAAATTCATTATCGCAGAATGCAAATGCTATTTTTTCAGAGGAAAAGAGAGAGCGGAAAACGTTAGGTACAATCGTTATTTTGTTACTTTTTAATCGTTGTTGTGTAGACTTAAAGGCAAAAATCTCTCTTCTTTTACCTTGGCATTTCATATCTTAGTTTCAATTTCCTGCCCGTTTTACTACAGTGGTTCCCAGAAATAAAAGTGTAATACATAGCGATAGCCCCATAGCCCCAGAAACTCACGGGTTCCTTCAAAGCGAAGTATTCTATGGAAATCTAGTTCTATTGAACCAGAAAAGGCCTGAGGACCAATTTCTGAAAGCTCCCCAAAAATTGCAATACCATAATGCCTTTGATAATGTTGAATGGAGAAAGCGAAAAATCAATTAGATATTCTCAGTTTACTACCGCATTGTTCGGAGAGGAAAGTTAATACCCATTTTTGGCAGACGGCATTAGTTGCAGGAGGTCGTAGTTTGACTAAATCCTTCGCCTGACGAGTGTCTGAACAGCCTAAAGATTGCATGTTACAACTTCAGCTGAGATCTTATCTAGCTTACATTTCTATCAAAAGCGATTCGATCGTTAGCAGAAACATATTTGAGAAATAAAATGACACAAGAATCCATCTCACCAAGCGAGCTCTTTGTACATTTATATCCCTTCCCTGAATATTTCCAGAAACACGAGCAGGGATCTCCGCAACCCCGTGCGCAAATGTATTGTGAATCTAATTGCAAATTCATTTCATAAACGAAGTGCACATCCATTGAGCCACATTTAGTCCATTTGAAGAGAAGTTAAATTACTCATATTGAGTATCTCATTTCCATTCTACTATTTCTCGCAGAAGACAAAATGAAACAAAAAGCTGGAGGTAATTGTTTGCGCTTTTAAAAAATCTTTCATCTTCTAATATTTGTGTGAGTACACTGGATCTTTGCAAATGCGATTCAGATGCAATTATTTCTTAGACCAAATTATCCCGCGAAGGAGGCGGAAGTGGTGGCGCTGGGGAGGGGAACGAACAGACGACTTTGCACTTGAAATTAAGAACAGATAACGTTTAACACACTGAGCTAGTTAGGCAACCTTATCTATTTCTCGTCCCAATAATACTTTTCGAATTGGTACCTGAAATACTCATGCTGATAGTAGGAATTGATATATAGGAAGTTATATTAAAGTGCCCAGGTTCCTGCTATGAAACAAATGTAAGTACATTGTGGATTCTACCATTCACAACGAAGAATCTCCCTCACAATCTTGTAAGATTCTAGTCAACAATTTTATTTCAACTCATTATTTAGATCGGAATCCAATGGGTGTAATTTTGGTTCAACACTCCTTTTTCAATCTCGTGGTGGATTAAAACCCACCGCTTCCTCGCATCGCCAGGAACCGGTGTTCCTGCCCGCATTTGGTCCATGTTCTCGTGTGCTGTATGTGTGGAGTTCGCACGTCCTCTCTGTGAACGCATGGGTTTCCTCGGGATTATCCGGTTTCCTCCCACGTCTCAAATGCGTGTGGGGCTTTTTCCCCGATGGGAGCGGCGGGAAGGGGTAATGAACGGAGTGAAATTGGTCCTTGGTTATGCTGGTGGCCTTGCTGAGAAAGCATGCAGTAAAGACGGTGTCAGTGGAAGGGAGATTGGTTTGCGTGATGGTCTAGGCTACGTCCACAAACCTCTGTGATGCACCCGAATAATATGCTTTCTGTAAAGGATGAAGCTGAATGCACTCGTTCCCTTGCGCCTCGAGCGAGCACTGACTTGGGTGGACCGGGTTCCTCTGAGAATATCTGTAGCGCCGATGTTGGGATGTGATGTTTTCACGAGCTGAAGTGTCCTAAACAAAGGGGCTCATTTACAGCCAGTCACCTAGAACTGATGCATGCAGGAATTTATTTTCGCAAAGGATGGAGAATCTCACGTATTCTCTACTGCACATATTTGTCCACCGTTGATAGTTTGGAGTTACTTTAAGTTAAACACGTCGTATTAATTCATATATTCATATCTCATTATTTAGATTGGCCTTAAATAGGTTTAAGATGAGAGGTAAACGATCAGAAAAGGACCCGAGGGCGACCTCTATCGTACAATGGATGGTGCGAGCTTTCAGGGCGAGTGGTAGATGTGGACACAATTGCGACATGTAGTGGGCAAATAGACAGATTTGAGGGTAGTTTGGAGCGATATGGAATGGCGCAGGAACGTGCGACTAGTTCGTTTACGCAACATGGTTAGTACGGTCGAGTTGGGCCGAAAGTCCTGTTTCCATGCTCCATGGTTCCATGATTCGGTGATCATGTTTATTTGCTCAAATTGAAAGCTTACAACGGCGGTTTATGCTTTCAGAAGTGAACACTTTAAGACAAACTTTGAGAGACATGGGTGAGTTTAGAAGAGAAGTAACTTATGCATAACACGAAAATATATCATTACTAAGTAGGGCGAATGGCCAATATGTATATTTGTCAATTGCGGGAGGTATTAGAATATAATTACGCGAACTGAAACGGGAAGACGAATATGCGTTAAACCTGGCGTGCACGGTTATATTATATTTTTCACTGTTTCCAAAAATTAATTCGTGGACTTATTATACACGGTGGGGAAATATGCCTTTGCCAGTTGTACAGTAATCTCCTATAGAGATGGACGACTGAAATGCGTCCATTTCTATAGCTCTGTCTCCTGCGAGGCATGTTATCGAAATTCGCCCTTCACGGATGTTCTCCGGTATTTTATTGATGGCAGAAAGTTACAACATTCTCTAGCCTCTAATCAACACGTCCTTCCCCCTCATAATATGTCTGTTATTTGTAACAGAGAAATCGCTGGAAGAGAAAGGCGCAGGTACTCGCAGGTGAAATAGATCCCTACGATATGTTGTATGTTGCCCGCATTATACAAGACCACAGCGGTTAACAAGCTTCCCACGCCCTTAATGTGACCGTATCTGATCTATGCAGATCTCGACTTCTCTTTTGCCCTCTGATCACCTTAACACTTAATTCCTCGCACATGCTCGAGCCATCAGTCGAATTGTGGTCTTGCAGCACTTACAGCGCTACAACCCAGGTTCTATCCCGACTACGGGTTCTGTCTGTACGGAGTTTCTTCGCTCTCCCCGTGACTGCGTCAGTTTTCTACGAGATCTTCGGTTTCCTCCCTCCAAAAGACTCCAAAGTCGTACATGTTTGTAGGTTAATTGGCTTGGTATGAATGTATAACTGGTTATACTTTGTTATACTGGTTATACTGGTATAATTGGTTATACTTGGTATAAATGAAAAATAAAAAAGGCCCTTGTATGTGTAGGCTTGTGTTAATGTGTGGGGTTCGCTGGCCGGCGCGTACTCGGTGGGCCGACAGGCCTGTTTCCGCGCTGTATCACTTAACTAAACTGAACTGAACATTGGGTTGAACATCACGGGGAAAGTTACTGGATTGGCAATTCCTTTTCTAAACTGCTCACTATCAATCTTCACGCACTCGATCTGTTAGCCCACATTTACCCGACCCACAAAAGTCAATATCTATTGCTTAGGAAAAATTAACTCTTATTTGCTTTATTGTGAATAGCTTGCGCGATGTGCATTTAAACGAACGTCCGTAAAACGTTAACTCTTCACACCTTTACACAGATCCTGACTCTTTGCAGCATTTTCCTTTAGTATGTCTGACGTTCAGGAAGTTGCACTTCAAAACGTTAAAATTCAGTTCTTATATACGTGAAATTTGCAAAGTCTTTGGCGCATTTTCACTCTGAAATAGGGAGGAATTTACTACAGATTTGCCAGCTTTTATGGGCACATTATTTTACTCCTGTTCACACAATTTGAAGTAATAGAATATCTGCATGAAGTATTTATGTAATATGTTTTTATTTTAATATTCTTTATAGGATCCAAAGAACGAAGCGGAATAGCAGGTAAATTCGCAATGTGCTTGGTCGATTGGGGGTAAAGTAGTTGGGTAAATTGGAGCGAAAAGAAGCAACGGAGCGTTCCGCAACCAGTTTGTTTCTCTGCAAAGATTACAACGTCACTTTTTGACCAGATTTTGTTTTCCTGGTCTCGAATGCTGCAGGGATTTGGATTTTCGTTATTTCAACGATTTTGTTCTCTTATAGCCGAGGATTAAGTTGGCAGAAGTTTCTGTATAAATTGCAGATCCCGAAATCTTGAGCAAAAGACAATGTGCTCGAGGAATTCGGCGGGCCAGGCGGCATCGTTGAAGGATTGGATTAATCTACTCGATGTATTCCTCTCATGATTCCTCTCATTCCTCACATTCTCCAATTTCAAGTAAAAACGATGGACACCCCTTATCTTTCCCCTACCCACCAGAACCGTGCGCAGTCGACCCCCCATACCCTCCACCCCGACCGCACCCACCCCTCACCAACACCACCCCCCACCTCCACCATTGATAGACGACGTTGCGAGTCGGGACATATCTCCACACTGCTTGGAGTCGACGGTCGAAGGTCGGAAAAGAGAATTGGGAGTGAGACAAAGCTTTGCAAGTGTTAGGTGAATGCAGGTGAGGGGTGTTTATTAGAACATAGGTGTAGTAAGTGCCAAGATTCGCGGTCAAAGGAAGACAAAAGTGTGTCAGGTAAGGAACAAAGAGGACAAATGAAATGTGAAGGGAAGGAGGAAAATTGGTGGACGGTTTAGAGGGGGAGTGGAAATGAGTGGTGGACTCGAGGGTGGCAGATGAGCGTGGGATGTGGTGGAAATGAGCTGGGCGAATGGGGTAGGGGGGTCGTTTCGCACCGTGCTGGCTGGTAAGGGAAGTGGAAAGGGTGCCAAGCGTTATGATTTGAAATTGGAGAAATCAACGTGAGGAATGAGAGGTATCATGAGAGGAATAAATTGTCTAGATACACAGAGTCTCTTGCCCAGAGGAGCAGAGCTCATCGGTTTAAGATGAAGGGGAGACGATTTAAAGTGAATCTGAGGGGTAACTTTTGCACACAAAGGATGGTGGGTATATGGAACAAGCTGCCGGAGGATGTAGTTGAGGCAAGGACTCTCCCAAGGTTTAAGAAACAGTTAGACAGGTACATGGATAGGGCAGGTTTGGAGGGATATGGACCAAACGCGGGCAGGTGGGAGTAGCGTAGCTGGGACATGTACGGCGGTGTGGGCAAGTTGTGCCGAAGGCCCTGTTTCCCAACTGTATCACTCTCTGACTCTATGAATCTACTGTACCGTTGGGGGGGGAAGCTACGCTCGCGATAGCTGCTCCTTCAGTTTTAGTGCCGCCTCACTATGGCAATGGAGAAAGCTAATGACAGAAAGATCGGTGTGCGTATGGGAAGGGGCGCTAAAATTGGGTTAGCAAAATAGAGGACCAGCAGGACCTGCCGAGCGGAGAGCACGTGTTCGGGGAAACAGTCGCCCAATTTACATCTAGCCGATGTAAAGTAGGCCACAACGACCCCAACGAATACAATAGACGAAGTTGGGTGTTTGGGCAAATCCGTCGCCTATATCACTGTATCCAGCTATCACTTCCCATGCTTTGAAGCATTCCTACCTGTATTTATCAACCTTCTCTCCCCTACTACGATATGCCGGAAGAGGCGACAGGACCCGGAAAATCGTATGTCCATACTCCCCCTAGATCTGCCTGACCGGCTGAGTTCCGGCAGCACATTATTACTTGCGTATGGTGGCCTGCGTGCATGGGAGGGAAGGCAGTCGTTGGAGGGAGCTGTTTTGAAAGGACATAACCATTATCTAACGTCTTCGTGACGAACAGGCGGTGATGAGAACAACTTCCTTTTTACGAGCCGCATCACACGATTTTTCATTAAGATCAATAATGGGAAAGGTGTTTATTTACTCGTCTTCTCAATTCCTGTTCAGTGTCGGATGCATAATGGCGCCATTTCTCCCCTCTGTAATGTGCGTAGCGCTGTCTAATTCCCAATTCGCGGGAGTAATTTCCCGACGTAGACCACCCAACCAACAATTTTCATGCATTTTGCAGATAGTCAGTTGGCTGAGAAATACGAAGGTATGAATTTGGACAACTTAGTGGAAATACGGCAAATAAATGCAGAAATAATATTTGCTCAAATTCTCTCAAGTTGTGCATGAACAGGAATTTTCTCTTTTTTTGAGGAAGTATGATTATGATCACTATCACACGATTATCATCTACGGGGTATTACTGACTGTCACAGCTAAGCAATCTTCCAACTTATTAATAGGTCGCCGGTTTCAAGAATGGATATTGTGGTCGGTGATCGCTTACCAACGGTTTGAAATTCGGATACGGTTCGAACGTACAGATTTGGTATCACTTGTTTAGCTAATATAACAATCGCCATAATTGTCGTTCAATTTACCTTATAGAGAAACATTTCGCGTAATCGCACGTGATGGAATAATTACACAAGTGTAAAACGGTGGCTGGCAGGGCAGAGTGGTTTGTATGCTGTTATAGAATTACTTTATGGTAATCATCTCTAAACTCATCGTTTAATTCTCACCAATAGTTGACATTGTTCACGTGAAAAATGCAGCCGCATTCTTTATTGGGTAGTTTTTCTCATATTTGCTCACTACATCCAAATTGCATTCAAAAATTGAAATACATTTTCCGATCCTCATTTCAGAATGCAAAATAATGAGCATCGCTTGCAGTAAGTGATAGTTGACATATGGTGTGTAATTTCACGTGGAATATTTACATCTGATATCCTTGGAACCCAATGGCGTCTTATTCATTTATTATGATTAACAATAATAGTAATAATAATAATAATAATAATAATAATAATAATAATAATAATACATTTATTTTATATAGCGCTTTTCAGGATACTCAAAGAGCAAGCAAGACATAAAAACAAACAAACAAACAAAAGATTTGTCCTGACGGAGAAGCGGCGAACAAACAGCGCCAGCTTCCTCTCACGTCAGGGTCCGGCAGTAAACAATAAAGAACCAAAAGACACACAATTACAATTTAACACAAACAACCATCACAGTGATTGCTCCAGGCACACCCTCACTGTGATGGAAGGCAAAGAAAAATCGTATCTCCTCCTCATTCTTCTCCCGTGGTCAGGCAGTCAAACTGCTGCCTCGAGGCGATCGGGGCTCTCGACTTTTGAAGCCCCCACCGGGCGATGGAAAGTCCCAGGCCGAGCCGAGCAGGCCGATGAAGGTCCTAAGCCCCCACCGGGCGATGTAAAGTGCCGCGGCCGAGCTATGCAGGGCGATGAAGGTCCTGCGAGCGGGTCGATCGAACCTCGCGCTTCGGGGCGGTCGAAGCTGCTACGGCTGGAGCTCCCGAAAGCTGGTCGCCAGCCAGGGACATGCGAGCTCCCGATGTTGCGGTCTGCAGGGCCCACGGCCGAATCCTCCGAGATGGTAAGTCCAGGCCCAGCGACCGGAGTCTTCAAGGTCGATCCCAGCTGGAGGCCGCCGACTCCACAGTGTTAGGCCGTAGCGCGAACGGAGATACGACACGGAAAAAGGTCGTATCTCCGTTGAGGAGGAGAATAGATTAAAAAAGGTTTCCCCCACCCCTCCCACACCACCACCCACATACACAGAGCTAAAAATAAATCAAAACATACATTTAAACGATAACAATAGACAAAGGCAAAAAAGACAGAGAGACTGCCGATGAGCCGCAGCTGCAGGGCGCAGCCACGCCCCCTTACTCGCTTTACTCGCTTCCAGTCATGTAAACAGGATCGTGCACAGCCAGTTGTAGGAATACCTGTCGATCTAGTTGTACATTTACTTTTTAGCTTGGAGATACAGGGCGGAAACAGACTCTTCGGCCCACCGAGTCTGCGCCTACCAGCGATCCCCGCACACTTGCACAATCATACACACACGAGGGACAATTTACAATTTTACCGAAGCCAAATCACCTAAAACCCTGTACGTCTTTGGAGTGTGGGAGGAAACCGAAGATCTGTGAGAAACCCCGCGTAGGTAACGGGGAGAACGTACAAACTCCGTACAGAACGCACCCGTAGTCGGGATTGAGCCAGGGTTTACTGGCGTTGGAAGCGCTGTAAGGCAGATACTCTACAACTGCGCCCTTGTTGTTTTGCTGAAATGTTGTGATACCACGCTTTTTCTGTTTTCAAAATATAGGTTAAAATCACAGATCGGACATGATCCTTAGATAGTCAACTGCCCCCTGGCGACATCACCAAAAGTGAAGGCGGCACAGTGGCGCAGCAGTAGAGCTGCTGCCTGAAAGCGCTTGAGACCCAGGCTCGATCCGGATTACGTGTGCTGTCTGGGTGCCGTTTCCATGTTCTCCCTGTGCGCGCGTGAGTTTCTTCTGGGCGCTCCAGTTTCCTCTAAAGACGTGCAGATTGGCAGGTTAATTGGCCGCTGTAAATCACCTCTGGTGTTAAGCTTCGAAAGTGGGAAATAGTGCACCGGTGGTCGTTGGTCGGCGTCGACTCGGCAGGGCCAGTTTTCACGCTGCATCTCTAAACTAAACTAAACGAAACGAAAAGAATCATATTTGCAAATTACAAATTTAAGCGAATAAATTCCTTGTATAAAAAAGCACAATTTTGTGCAAGTAAGAGCATCCAAATATATTTCCAAATTAGGGAACGATTTTAAAACTATATTACACATGGAACTAGAATATTCAATAGCCGACGGCACCTTCCATGTGCTCAATCCAATGGAGGAGTGGGATGGCAGGTAACTGAGCGAATGGAAAGGCAACTATATCAGTGGTTAGTTATTTAATTTAATTTAGAAATTCTCTACATATTATTCAACTACGAGTGAGCTAAGTTTTTCGAAAGTAACTGTAACATTTAGTGTTTTCGAATTCCTTAAAATGTAGAACTGATTTTATAAACCTTTAAGTATCTCTGAAAATGATCAACATTTAAAACCAACAGGAAGATATTTAACGGTAGCGAGATTTGGAATGGACAGCAAGGCTTTCCTGAGGACTGGTCAACACTTCGTTGTAGAGTTTAACTGTCCAGGGCATTCAATCCTGAGATGCACTAGATACGTGCGACTGGACCAAAAGTGAGAAGCGACTGCAGTTAGCTGGCAGCATTGAATGTGATCAGCATTGAACGTAATTCATCTAAAGAAGAGCAAGATCCTGATCTCCAGAGGCGTACCTGCCTTTCCATTCCAGTGCTGTATTTTCTAATGTGCAGACAGAACAATATACAAATAAGCATAAATATTATACACAATAGATTGTCTAACCCTCGAAATTGATATAAAGGTCATAAAGAATAAGAGTACAATTGGCAATTCGGCCCATCAACTCTATTCCGCCATTCAATCACGGCTGATCTCTCTTTCCCTCGTAACCCCATTCTCCTGCCTTATCCCCATAACCTCTGACATCTGTACTAATCAAGATTGAACTATTACGCATTGAAACAGGCCCTTCGACCCATTTTGTCCATGTTGACCAAATTGGATTAGCCCCCTTTGCCTGCATTTGGTCCGTAGCCCTCTAAACCCTTCCTATCCAATATATGTCCAAATGGTTTTTTTTAATTCATAATTATATCCACCTCTACAGATTCATCTGGCAACACCTTCCAGATAAGGAATATCCTAAAAGTTGAGTTTAACTTAGATTAGTTGAGAGATACAGCGCGGAAGCGGGCACTTCGACCTACAAACATACAAACCTGTACGTCTTTGTAGTAGGGGGGAAATGTATAAATGATTACATTTATATTCCAGTGAGACAACTTCTCCTTAAAGACACAGGTAAGGAAATGTCTACCTACTGTCTATGACTGTAAATTAAACACATTGATATGGCGGAATTTGTCCCCTATTGGCGTCACTGTTGCAGCAACCTGCCTGCTGAATAAGAAACTTCTGGTCAGTCATCGACAATCTTGAAATTGGTGGTTGGGCAAATGTCTTTTATCAGGCTGTGCATATCAAATTGGAAGACTTGTAGAACGGCAAATTTACAGTTCTGGCGTAAATAATTGGAAATAATTACCTGCACGGTTCTATTGTGTTCAATAGTCAGGATTTACACTGAAATCAGTCCGAGGGAGATTATTTTTCGTTCAAGTCCGTATTTACACGCACTAAAGTGTGTTCGACTGCAATAGACAGGAGATAGGAATTCGTTTCGCGGCTACTTTGCGGCAGAAGAACATTCCCATAAAATATTTTAGCATAGTTAAAAGTGACCATCATAAGTGGATTATAGATTGCTTTTCAAGGATTTGACCGGGGGGTGTGAGAGGCTGATCAATCTTCATGAATATTGATACGATTCAGCAAAGTATTCCTGTACTTGCGTTAGAAACATTTCGCACTTATTGGTGTAGGCCATTACATGAGCGTTTTTTGAACAGAATGATATTGTTCTGTTTAGGGATCTCCTGTAGAATTAATTGACTTCCAGTCATCCCCGATCTTTGTTCCTTGCCTGATGTGTACTATTTTGCTGGCGACTACATATTCAAAGCGACAGGTGGACTAGACTAAATAAAAGTGTGCAGATATCGTTCCGAGAAGCAGCAGAGAATAACGAGTTATATATTTCCTGCTTATTCAGCACCGTTGATGAGATCCCAGTCTGCAGTATCCGGGTGTAAATGTGTATCATAATAAAACAACTAAAATGATTGTATAAGGAGATTTGTATTTTAGTAATTGACGAAAACATTGAACGAGCTTCAACGCTGTTTTGCTGTTATGATCAATTCTTCAAGCTCATGTGTTAGCCAGACCGCAGAAACAATCCTAGAACTAACCAGGTTATAATTCATAAAATCAATTGCATGTATTAATTTGTATTAATTATACACTACTCAACCTATTCTTAGCAAACACAAATATCAAGCAAACCGTTAAATATAGAAAATAGGTGCAGGAATAGTCCATTCGACCCTTCGAGCCAGCACCGCCATTCAATATAATCATCCAAAATCAGTATCCCGTTCCCGCTTTCTCCCATATCCTTTGATTCCGTTAGTCCTAAGAGTTATATCCAATTCTCTCTTGAATATATCCAGTGACTTGGCCTCCACCGCCTTCTATGGCAGAAAATTCCACATATTCAAAAATAAAAGACGAAATTGCGGAATATTTGAATAGCAGTAACAATGTCGTTCCGAATCAGAATGGATTTACGAAGGGGAAATCATGCATGACTAAGAGTTCTAAAGAGTTTTTCACTCAGAGAGTTGTAAATCCATGGAACTCTGCCTCAGAAGGCAGTGGAGGCGAATTCTCTGGTTGCTTTCAAGAGAGCTAGATAGAGCTCTTAATGATAGCGGTGTCAGGGGGTATGGGGATAAGGTAGGAACTGATTGTGCATGATCAGACACGATCACATTGAGTGGCGGTGCTGGCTCGAAGGGCCGAATGGCCTATTCCTGCACCTATTGTTTATTGTCTGTTTTCTATTGTCTCTGAGTGAAAAAGTTTTCCCTCATTTCTGTCCTAAATGGCCTACCCCTTATTCTAAAAACCTCTCGCGAAATGACGAAATGAAGACAATAGAGTTCCACCAGATCGCGAAAAAATAGTACGAAAGATATTTTTCGAAGTTAAACCTCGTAATAACATTAGACATAATTTTGGCCAGAAATCCTTAATCTGTATTAATGTGCATTTCCAGAAATTACTAAACTAAAGGAAAAGCTGCGCTTTGGTGGTGAGAAATTCCATACAAAACTATATTTCTGCACGCGATTCTGTCGTTGGCGATTCACATGAATATTGAAGCAGTCTGTGTACATATTGATCAATCCGCTCCAAAGATGGCATGAGAAATGTGGGATCAACAGTAGAGTGGGGCTTTGGAAAGCAGATCGCTCCGCGTGTCCAAAGCCCCAAGCAATTTCTTTATGTTACGAAAACCACGCACAGTTCTCTTCGTTTCCGCAAATAAAGCTATCATGTAAAACATCGCACACCCTGTGTCTAATATCTGTGGACCTGGATGCGAATTTCGTTTCAACGCCTATTTGAAAATTCGATTTTACTTTACACCTTTGAACCAAAAATGTCATTCAACAATTTAGCTGGAGAGGAAGTTGGATATTTTTAATGGTTCGCCATTTCATTATGCATTGCTCCCACATTGTTGTTTACATCTGGTAAATACTCATATCGCATGTCTTTCTTTGAAATGTTCAGTGAAGGGCCTTTCTAAACGCCTCTGGAATGCCACAGTCGTATCCACCTGCACCCCTGGCAGATCGATCCACGCATCTACCACATACTGTTTACAAACTTTCTCCGCATCTCCTTTAAATTCTCACCTTAAAACTATGACCTCTAGTCTTTGACATTTCCACCGGAGGAAAAATGATCCGGCTGTCTACCTTAGCTGAACCTCTCATAGTTTTATCAACTATCAGCTCTCCTCGCAACTTGCGGTTCTCCGTAGAAAAAAATGCGAAGCATTATAGAACGAATATACGTTGCAGCCCACCCTCATCCACACAGCAATATTTCTAGACGTTATGACGATAATTTACTGTTCGTTTACTCTTCCGTTTTGGAAATGCAATTGCACGCACAAATACGGGTCACTGTGGCAGAATGGTTCACGGACGTCAATTGAAAATAGATACAACAATATTGCAAAGAAGCATGGCAAGTATCGTCTATTTAAACAATTATTCCTGGTTGCTCCACTTTCCTATCCTAACGAATTGGTTGTCATAAGGGGCGTGGCTGTGTTCTGCAGCTGCGGCTCACCGGCAGTCTCTCCGTTTTTTGTGTGTTTTTTTGTCATTGTCGTTGTTAAATGTACGTTTTGTTTTATTTTTAATTCTGTGTATGTAGGGGGGTGGTGGGGGGGGGGGTTGGGGGAAACCTTTTTTTCAATCTACTCCTCAACGGAGATGCGACCTTTACCGTGTCGTATCTCCGTTCGCGCTACGGCCTAACATCGTGGAGTCGGCGGCCTCCAGCTGGGATCGACCTTGAAGACTCCGGTCGCAGGGCCTGGACTTACCATCTCGGAGGCTTCGGCCGTGGGCCCTGCAGACCGCAACATCGGGAGTTCGCAGGTCCCTGGCTGGCGACCGGCTTTTGGGAGCTCCAGCCGTAGCAGCTTCGACCGCCCCGAAGCGCGAAGTTTGATCAACCCGCCCGCAGGCCCTTCATCGCCCTGCGTGGCCTGGCCGCGGCACTTTACATCGCCCGGTGGGGGCTCAGGACTTTCATCGGCCTGCTCGGCTCGGCCGCGGCATTTTCCATCGCCCGGTGGGGGCTCAGGACTTTCATCGGCCTGCTCTGCTCGGCCCTGGGACTTTCCATCGCCCGGTGGGGGCTTCAAGGGGTTGGGAGCCTCGATTGCCTCGTGGCGCCACGGGAGAAGAATGAGGAGGAGATAAGACTTTGCCTTCCATCACAGTGAGGGTATGCCTGGAGCAATCACTGTGATGGCTGTTTTGTGTAAAAAATTGTATCTGTGTGTCTTGTGCTTTTTGATGTCTGCTGCCGGACCCTGGCGTGAGAGGACGCTGGCGTTGAGTATTCGCCGCTTTTCCGTCAGGATAGTTTGTCTGTTTGTCTCTATGTTAATTGTATTTGTAAAGCGCTTTGAGCATGTGATAAGGCGCTATATAAAATAAATATATTATTATTATTATTATTATAACCGTATGGTTGCAGGTATGTGTGCGAGCCTCACATTACAATTGGGGAATGTGCAGGGGTTTCGCTCCGTTCGAAGTCTGGGGCGTGTTCCCACTCCACAAACCATGTCCGGATGTACTGCAGAAGTGTACATGGATGGATGGCGTGAAACCACAAGGTGACTGGATTCAATGATAGGGGTAATATACTGTCAGAGAGCCTCGCATGGAATTGAATATAAATGCATCTGTTGCGGGTGATATGTAGAATTCATCCGATGAGTGTATTTTACTTCAAGAGCAATGTGTAATTGTCGGTGAAACACAAACAAGAGAATAATATAGATAGCGATCGTATTATCCAGCCACTTCGTGAAGGAACATGCATAAAAATTGAGGCTGGTGTGCTTTTCCTTTTAAGAGCTAAACGCTTGAACTGACGGAAAGCTGTTCGCGATATCAGAATAAGCTAATATCGTTTAAAAATATAAACAGAATGCAACAATGATCATTAATATAGCAACGTGACCGGCAGAGCGCTGTCCGTATTTTTATTTAATTTTGAACTGATTATGATACATTTATGAGGTTAATTATACATTTGAATTGTTTTAATCGATATTGCGTTTAAATATAACCTCAGTCGTTCAGAGTTTTTCGAAGGTTTTGTGTTGAAAATCACGAATACAATTTCCATTCAACCTCAGCCGTGTGACTATATTTTACCGCCACTCGTACACGATAAATCGCGGCTGTTACTCAGACAATCACATTAATATGACTGTGGAATCGAATCCCGGGTTTAACTGAAATTAGAAAATATGTTATTTGATTTCAGAGAGAGAGACCAAGACAGAAAGTGGCGGTGAGATTACATGGAGAAACATTACCGATTCTTTACAATCTTGGATGTAATTTGACGTCGGGAGCTCAACTTTAGGAAATCTGTTCATATATTCTGCCTTTCTGTAGGTTTTGCACGCAGAATTGGAGACAGTCGAAATCGTATATCAGGCAGTGTCACGGAGAAGACTGTATAATAGAGCAGAAAAACAGTCAGACAACGAGATTTTGTACTATTTTGCGTCCTGGTGCATTATTTCCAAAGTTATTTTGCGTAACCGGGGAAAGGTTTTTTGTAAAAATAATTCGTGCATTAATGATTTGAGGCACAATGGAATACGATGCAATGGTCTTCCGTGATAAATACAGGATGAAGCCGGGTAGACACAATATCGATTTCAATCATAACGCTAAACAAATCAGGATCACTTTATGAACCAATATAAATGTTTATTTATTACGCGAATAAACACACGAGGAAGTCGAGTACGTACATGAACATAACTTTATCAGCCAAAAGAAATATTTACTAGTTACATCATTAGACAATAGCGTGTTTGTTAGTAGAATCGAAAGTCGCCGTCAAATCGATGTACAGTCTACAACGAGCACTTGAAATTAACTCGTCAATTGTACAACGTGTAGAAGAGGCATTTAAAACAATTCGGACACCTGCCAGCTGCAGACGTTTTCGGATGACTCTGCAATTATGGGCTGCATCAGTGAGTGGAAGGAAGCTGAGTACAGAGGTGTAGTCAACGACTTTGTTGATCCAATGCCATCTTCTTCCCTGTCCTGTGCTGGGGCAACAGGGCGAAGGTCATGGACGCCAACAGGATTAACAAGCTTATTGGAAAAGCTGGCTCCGTCCTCGGGGCAAATTTGGATTCATGGGAGGTGGGCTTGGAGAGGATGATGTTCCTCAACTTTCGGAGCATCTTGAACAATACAGCTCACTCCCTCCATGACACATTAGTCAATCCGAGGAGTACCTTCATCAATAGACAGGTTCTACAAAGATGCAGCACAAAACACGACGGGCTCTCTTTTTTCCCTGTGGCGATTGAACTATACAGCTCGCCCCCCTTCTGCCGTGGAGTAGACTGACACCCCCACCCCTGAATCTTTGCACATACTCAATCATTTCAACTCGCCATTTTAATTTCATGTTTCATGTAAACTTGTTGCGTTTCATGACTATTGGCAGAACAATTTCGCCACTGGGATAAATAAGGTTCCATCCAAACACATCGTATCGACACGTTTAAAGTGTTGAATTACATCCGTCTGATTGCTTCCGCGTATTGCTCCCTGGTTGCAACCAAACAGAAGTACAAAACATCACGGCGGTCTGAATCAGGCATTTATCATCACTGTACTATAACTCCAGAGCTCAGGTTCGACCCTGACTCGAGTGCAACCCGTGTGGTGTTTGCATGTTGTTTCTGTGGCCACATGCTTTTGTTATCCGTCTCTCACCAGCATTAAAACCAACGTTCTCAATTTAGAAATTCCACACCTTACTGAAGGGCCAAGCGACCTGCAGCAACGTTTTTTAGTTTTACATTTTTGATGTATTCATGGGATAGCATGTATTGATCTATTGACATAAAACCATGCCGCTGAACGTTAAACATAATATCCCTCGTATTTGAAGTGGGCTGAAGATGTCACGAATTCTGCATGAAGTAAAATGATCTTGATATGTCGATATTCTGTCAGAAACAGAGCTTCAGAAACAAAAACTGCGAGATTGCGGTAAGATGTTTGACGTTCACATTCGAAGATTGTGAAACGATAGTCTGAACAGATATCTCATAGAGTCATAGAGTGATACAGTGTGGAAACAGGCCCCTCGGCCCATTTTGCCCACACCGGCAAACATGTCCCAACTATACAAGTCCCACCTTCCTGCGTTTGGTCCATATCCCTCCAAACCTGCCCTATCCGTGTACCTATAACTGCTTCTTAAAAGTTGAAATAGTCCTAGCCTCAAATATATCATCTGGCAGTGTGTTCCATACACCCACCACCCGTTGTGTGAAAACGTTACCACTCAGATTCCTATTAGATATTTTCCCCTTTACATTTAACCAACGTTCTCAGGTCCTCGATTCACCTACTCCGTGCAAGAGAGTTTGTGCATCTACCCGATCTATTCCTCTCAAGATTGTATACACCTCTGTTCGATTACCCCTCACCCCCCTGCGCTCCCGGGAACAGAGTCCTAGCCGACTTAACCTCTCCCTATAGCTCAGATTCCCTAGTTCTGGCAACATCCTCATGAATCTCTTTGTACCCTTTCCAGATTGACAGCACCTTTCCAATAACATTGTGCCCAGAACTCAACACATTACTTAAAATGTAGTCTCACTAACGTCATATACAACTGCAACATGACCTCCCAAATTCTATACTCAATATTCCGACAGATGAAGGCCAAAAGCCTTTTTGACGACCTTATCTACCAGCGACTCAACCTTTAAGTAACCATGCACCTCCCCAGGGCCCTGCCATTCACTGTGCAGGTCGTGGCCATGTTAGACATCCCAAAATGCAACAGATCACAACTAAAACTGTGTGATCTTTCTTAAAATAATTTGAGCTGGAGTTCTACCGGGAGGTACAGCAGTGAACTAATATCCAAAATGGATATTCGACATGTCTTGCATTTTCTTACTTATCCATGCAGGTGCGTAGGGTGTAATTTCCCTCGGAGATCAGGCGATAGATACAAAAAAGTAATAGGTGATTCATTATCGTTATATTCCAGATCTCATTCTTTCCAAATCATGTGTCTCACGAAGTTTGCATGTCAAAAATGTAGGTACATATGTTTTACCCAAGCAAACTTGAAAAATCATCTTTGTATTTTAACAGAGAATGCGCAGTACAGATACGTTGCAGGCAAGTGCAATGTGTGTAGGATCATTTTAACAGTTCACATGTTATTTCGAGCTCACCTATGTAAGACCATAAGAAATAGGAAGATAATTCGGCCATTCGACCCATCGAGTCTACTTCGCCATTCAATTATGCCCAATGTATATCCCTCTCAACCCCATTTCCTGCCATTACCCGTAATCTTTGTCACGCTTACTAATCAAGAACTAGATTAAAATTTAAATTTAATATTCGGAAGTATTTGAAGTGTTCTCAAGATGCGATGAATATTGCTTGAAATAACATGATCTTAAACTATGACGATGTTCCATCAGAAATAGAGTCATTGAACGAAAAACTCAAAGTTTGCGGTAAGATGCTTGATCTTAAGGTGAGAAGATTGCAGACAGATTGTCAACTAATGATCTCTGTCGGCAGAAGCGACTAACACCTAACTAACTTCCTTCGAATGCTTTTACTTTGTTTGACAATGCTCTACGACGAAGTGGGGCATTGGTCCACGAAAGAAACATAGAAACATCGAAAATAGGGGTCGGCCATTCGTCTCTTCGAGCCGCACCGTCATTCAATATGATCATGGCAGATCGTCCAAATTCAGTACCCCGTTCCTGCTGTCCCCTCTAAATTTTGATTCTGTTGCCGCTAAGCACTACATCTAACTCCACCTTGAAACCGTCCAATGAATTGACCTCCACTGCCTTCTGTGACAGAGAATTCCACAGATTCACAACTCACTTGGTGATTTTTTTTTCCTCATCTCAGTCCTAAATGGCCTACCCCTTATTCTTAAACTGTGAACCTCTGGTTCTGGAGTCCCCTAACATCGGGAACATTTTCCTGCATCTACCCTGTCCAACCCCTTAATTTTATATGTTTCTATAAGATCTCCTCTCATCCTTCCAAATTCCAATGCATGTAAGCCCAGACGATCCATTCGTTCATCATATGTCAGATTCGCCATCCTGGGATTTAACCCGGTAACCTCCGCTGCAATCCCTCAGCAGCAAGAATATCCTTTATCAAATTAGGGGACCAAAACTGCACGCAATACTTCGGGTGTGGTCTCACCAGGGCCCTGTACAACTGCAGTATGACGTCCTTGCTCCTCTACTCAAACCCTTTCGCTAAGGCCAATGTGTAATTTGCTTTTTTTCACTGCCTGCTGTACCTGCATGCTTACGTTCAGTGACTGGTTAACAAAGACCCTCAGATCTCTTTGCACCTCCCCTTTTACTAATCTTACACCTAATCTGCCTTCTTGTTCTTGCCACCAACGTGCATAACATCACATTTATCCACGTTATACTGCATCTGCCATGCGTCTGCCCACTCACCCATCCAATCCAAGTTACTCTGCAGTCTCATAGCATCCTCCTCGCAACTTAAACTGCCACCCAGCTTTGTATCATCCGTAAACTTGGCGATGTTACATTTAATTCATTCCTCTAAATCGTTTATAGATATTGTAAATAACACGGGTCTCAGCACTTAGAGTTGCGGCACCCCTGCTGCCATTCTGAAAAGGACTCGTTAATTGCTATGATTTGCTTCCAACGGGATAGCTGCGACATTTCTTGCATTTTCCTGCCTATCTGCGTGTGCGCAAAGAGCAAACACCGTCAATGATTTGGCGATTGAAACAGAAATAACAGGCGATACGTTACTGTCCATTATATTCCAATTCACATAATTCGCAAAATGATACGTTTGACAAAGATTGGCAAGTCAAAAATATAGGCTCATGCTATTCCCCAAGCAAATTCGATAAACAATTCTATTTGTCATTTTAACAGAGGAATCGCAGAGCAAAGCGGAAATAGGCAAGTGCAATGACATCTGGGCAATACGGAGAAAAATATCTTAGCTGTGCAACTCTTATTTCTACATGACCTATGCAAGCTATTTCTCCCGCACATTAAAGTGACTATACTCAGCATTGGAAACGCTGTGGTTACATGAGATATAGAAACGACTCAAGGTATTCGCTTTATAATACTGGGTGTCAAAGCAGTCCAAAACACTGTGGTGGGTTCTTCTTGAGATATTGGTACCTTTAGTACTCTTGACAATATTGGAAATAATTTAATGTTGTCAGCTCAGTGTTGTCAGCTCACTATTTACTAGTTGCATCAATTGAATAGCTCAGTGTTGTCAGCTCACTATTTACTAGTTACATCAATTGAAGAGCGCAATTATTAGCAGAATCGAAAATCACACTAGATAAAATGAGCGTTTGAAATTCATTGATAATTTGTACAATTTGTAGAGGAGGCAATGGACCGGCAATTGTTTTGGATTACCTCCACCGGATAGCTTCAGTGCACGCATCTGCTTTTCCGGCCAAGCGGAGGTGCAAATCGTCGTTGCCATTCTCAGCTGGCGCTGCCTCTATTCCAGTATTTAAAGGGGTTGTTCCTTGCATTCTGGCTACATTTCACACCCACCTTCCTCGTCTTTCGACATCCTGTGCGGAGGGGACAGGGTACGGCTGAAGATGGCCTGGTTGGGTTGCCCCTACGGCTGGCCAAGCTGGCCATCGCGAATCACGATGCCAGTCGGACGAGCTCTCTGCCAAAGCCGGCTGCGTGCCCCTTTTCTGGAGTTACGTCCGCGCACGAGTGGTACTGGGGAGGGACTAAGCGCTCTCCACGTGCACCCTGAGGGATTTTAGGGACCACTGGGCACCGCGGGTGCTGGAATGCATCCTTCACGTGGATTGTAATATAGTTGTTTAATACTTATTATATTTGATTTTTTAAAAATATGTTTTACTTTGTATTAAGGTGGTGGGTTTTCGGTATTGATTTACTGCTATTGTCTTGTAATGTACATATTATTCTTGGAATAATTGAATACATTGACTTTTGGTTAAAAAAAATAGGAGCTCACGCGTCTGTTTTCCATCACAGTGCCACCGCACAGTAGCTGCCTCGAAGCCCCACTCGGGTTCGAACCTTGATCTCTGTTGCTACCCGTCGGTTGTTTGCACGGCCGTCCTGTGTTTAGTTTCGTTCAGATATACAGCGCGGAAGCAGGCCCTTCTGCCGACGAATCCGCACCGTTCAGCTCTCTACGCATACTAAAACACTATCCTTGACACACTGAGCTATCCACGCACACTAAAACACTATCCTTGACACACTGGGGACAATTTACACGTACACTAAGCCAATTAAGCTACTAGGCAGTGCGTCTTTGGACTATAAACATAGAAACATAGAAAATAGGTCCAGGAGGAGGCCATTTGGCCCTTCGAGCCAGCACCGCCATTCATTGTGATCATGGCTGATCGTCCCCAATCAATACCCCGTGTCTGCCTTCTCCCCATATACCTCGATTCCACAAGCCCCTAGAGCTCTATCTAACTATCTCTTAAATCCAGCCAGTGATTTGGCTTCCACTCCCCTCTGTGACAGAGAATTCCACAAATTGACAACTCCCTGGGTGAAAATCTTTTTTCTCACCTCAGTTTTAAATGGCCTCCCCTTTATTCTAAGACTGTGGCCAGTGGTTCTGGACTCGCGTAACATTGGGAACATTTTTTTCTGTATCTAGCTTGCCCAGTTATACTTTTATATGTTTCTATAAGATCCCCTCTCATCCTTCTAAACTCCAGTGAATAAAAGCCTAATCTTTTCAATCTTTCCTCATATGTCAGTCCCGCCATCCCATGCAACCTACGCTGCACTGCTTCAATTACAAGGATGTCCTCTACCCCCCTCCCCCAGATCCTCTGTCCTCCAGTACATCAGAGAGATTGTTTGTGTCTTCCTTAGTGAAGACAGACCCGAAGTACCTGTTCAACTCTTCTGCCATTTCCTTGTTACCCATAATAATTTTACCCGTGTCTGCCTTCATGGGACCCCCATTTGACTTTGCTATTCTTTTTCTCTTAACATATCGAAAGAAGCTTTCACTGTCCTTCTTTATATTCTTGGCCAGCTTCCCCTCGTACTTCATCTTTTTAGCCCGTATTGCCCGTTTTGTTACCTTCTGTTGTCCTATGAAAGTTTCCCAATCCTCTGGCTTCTAGTTACTCTTTGTTGTGTTATACATATTTTCTTTATTTTTATTCCATCCCTAACTTCCGTTGTCAGCCACGGTTTCCTCCTACTCCCCTTAGAATCTTTCTTCCTTTCTTCCTTTTTGGAATGAAATGATCCTCCGTCTTCCGGATTATGCCCAGAAATCCTGCCATTGCTGTTGCACCGTCAATCCTGCTAGGATCCCTTTCCAGTCTACCTTGGCCAGCTCCTGTCTCATGCCTTCATAGTCCCCTTTGGTCAACTGCAACGCTGACACTTCGGATTTAACCTTCTGCTTCTCAAGTTGCAGATTAAAACTAATCATAGTATGATCACTACCTCCAAGCGGTTCCTTAACCTCGAATTCTCTTATCAAATCTGGTTCATTGGACAACACTAAATCCACAATTGACTTTTCTCTGGTAGGCTCAATTTACAAGCTGCTCTAAGAATCCATCTAGGAGGCACTCTACAAACTCTCTTTCTTGGGGTCCAGCACCAACCTCATTTTCCCAGTCTACCTGCATATATAAATCACCCATCACCGCAATGGTATTACTTTTCTTACATGCCAGTTTTAACTCCTGCTGCATCTTCCACCCTACATCCGGGCTGCTATTTGGGGATCTGTAGATTACACCAAATAGTCTTCTTGCATTTACAATTCCTCAACTCAATCCACAGTGACTCTACCTCATCAGTCCCTATGTCTTCCCTCGCAAGGGACTGAATTTCAACCCTCGCGAGCAGAGCTACCCCATCGCCGCTGCCCACCTACCTGTCCTTTCTATAGGATGTATAACCCTGAATATTAAGTTCCCAGGCACGATGCACTTGCAGCCACGTCTCTGTAATCCCCACAATATCATATCTACCAACCGGAAGTCCGGGAGGAAACCGACTATCTCGGAGTAAATCCATTCCGTCACGGGGAGAATGTAGAAACTCCGTACAGACAGTTCCCGTAGTCGGGATCGAATCCGGATCTCCGGCGCTGCATGCGCTGTAAGGCATGAACTTTACCGCTACGCTACCATATTTTTTGTGGCCCCATCTGTGGCCGCTTGTTTTTTCCCCCATTGACTGCTCTAAAACATTCACCTTAACCGCATTATCATGGAAATTCCACACCCATCAGAAGGCGTGAGATGCCTGAAGTATTTTGCTTTACGTCTTGACATGTTTCATGGGATAGCTTGCAATAAATTATTAACTATAACCCCTCGTGGCTAACCTTAATGTTAATATTCCTTTGTGTTTCGAGTGCGAACAGGTTATGTCGAAATATGATGGATGTAAAACGATCTCAAGCAATGTTAATGTTCTGTCCGAAATAGTGAACCAGACGGAAAAACTCAAAGCTTGTGGTAAGATGCTTGACATTTAGCTTCGAAGATTGTGCAAAGTTAGTTTGGCCAAATATCAAAGACTTAACAGCAACTAGAATTGCGCTGTCTTCCTTAAGCTGCCTGTATTTTATTTGCCGAAGTTCTACAACGAGTGAAAGTGGTGATCTGATACCCAAAAGTTAGCTGATGTATTTCTGTATTTTCTTACTTATTTCTGTGCATGCGGACAAATGGAAATTCCGTCAGCGATCATTTGATGGAAGCAAAAAAATGAGCGATTAATTACCCTCTATAAGATTCCCGATCTCGTTATTCGCAAATCGTATGTTGCAAACTCGAAAAATAGTCAAAATATGTGTATTTTTCAACAGAGGATTTGCTGACCAGAAAGGTTATAGGTAAGAACACGTTTTACTGATAAATATGAATAGGGACATTTTAATATTACACATATTATTTCTATGGCGCCTGCGTAAGGCCTTAAGATTATAAGAAATAAGAGCAGAATAACGCTATTCCACCCAACGAATTTACCCAGTTTTTCAATCATGGCTAAGCATTATTTTCTTCTCAACTCCATTCCCCCGCCTTCTCCCTGGAACCTACGACACCCTTGCTAATCAGAAACATCCGACATGACTCTGGTGTCAATTAATATTCCGTGGTATTGTAAAAGCTCTCAAGAAGCGATGAATTATGCTTAAAGTACCTTAGCCTTATGTTACAATGATGTTCCCTCAGAAATAGAGACACTGAAAGAAAAAGTCAAAGATTGCGGTAAGATGCTTGACGTTCAGGTTGGAAGATTGTGGGCAGATTCACTGACCGGATATCCCAGTGAACATGAGCGACCAAACGATCGTTAACTTCCTTTAACTGCTTGTATTTCGTTTGTTAATGCCCGACAACGTGACAAAGCTTTGATTCAATATCGAAAATATTTGCTGCGACATTTCTTGGAATTTCTTCCTTACCCATGTGATCAAAGAGTAAATCTCATCAGATATCTAGCGATTGAATAAAAAAATAATAGGCGATTCGTCACCATCCATTATATCCCAACTTGCATGATTAGTGTCAGGGTACGCAAACCCTAATGAGCAAATTATATGTTAGACGATGTTCTGCAAGTTAAAACATAGGCAGATATATTGTTCCCAAGCAAACTCGACAAATAATAACCAATCTGTATATTTTGCAGACGAACATGTGTCCAAACTGGACCTGGGCAAGTACAATTACATCTGAAAAACATTAATAGCACTTTTTTTGCAGTGCACATACTATTTCTAATTCACTTATGCAAGCTACTTCCCCAGCTGCATAAAATGCAGACATTTGCAAAGGCCGCGTTTTGATCATTCATGGAACGATTTCCGTTTATTGGCATTGTGGTACTTGGATAAATGGTATCCAATTCCAAAACCATACTAACATACAAATTACTGATCTTTTATCCCACGGCTCTTTCTATTCATCTATGTGTATGTGTGCAAAGAATAAATTCCGAAATTCCTCTTGCGGTTGCAGAGCAAATAATAGGCATTTCGATATATAATGTTCTAATCCATACAATTCGTAAATCATGTGTTTGACGAAATTCTGCAAATCAAAATATAGGGACATATATTGTCCACAAACATACACGATGAATAATCATATTTATAATTATATATATATATATATATATATATACATATATATATACATTGCGGAGGATTCGGTATATACGAAACGTTATTTTGCTTTACAGTTTGACATGTTTCACGGGATAGTTTGCATTAATGTATAACTTAAAACATGTGGCTGAACTTTAAAATTAACTTACCCTCGTATCTTAAGTGTTCTGAAGATGTGGCGTATTCTGCTGGAAATAAAATGATCTCAATTATCTCTGAAATAGAGAAAGTGAAAGAAGAACTCAAAACATGTGGTAAGACGTGTAGGAAAGAACTGCAAATGCTGGTTTAAATGGAAGGCAGGCACAAAATAGTGGAGTAACTCAGCGGGACAGGCAGGATCTCTGAAGAGAAGGAATGGGTGAATTTTGGATCGAGACTCTTCTTCAGTCTGAAGAAGGGTCTTGACCCGAAACGTCACCCACGTGCTAAGATACCTGACGATCATTCCCGAAGATTATAGAAAGATCGTCCGGCCAGATATGTCATTGGATCATAAGATCATAACCGATAGGGGCAGGATTAGACCATTCGGCCCATCAAGTCTACTCCGCCATTCAATCGTGGCTGATCTATCTTTCCTTCCAAACCCCATTCCCCTCCCTTCTCACCATAACTTCTGACACCTGTACTAATCAAGAATCTAACCCTGCCTTAAATTTATCCACTGACTTAGTCTTTACAGCCTTTTGTGGCAGAATTTCACAGATTCGCCACTCTCTGACTAAAGAAATTCCTGCTCATCTCCTTCCTGAAAGAAACGTCATTTCATTCTGAGGCTATGACATTTAGTCCTGGACTTTCCCACTAGTGTAAACATCCTCTCCACATCCACTCTTTCCAAGCCATTCACTATGCTGTACGTTTCAATGAAGCCCCGTTCATTCTTCTAAACTCCAGCGAGTACAGGCCCAGTGCCGTCAAACGCTCATCATATTTTAACCTACTCATTCTTGGGATCATTTATGTAAACCTCCTCCAGACCCTCTCCAGGGCTAGCGCATCTTTCCTCAGATATGGTGCCCAAAATTGCTCACAATATTCCACGAACGGGGAGGAGCAGCTAGAACTCCGCTGCCTTCCTTAAGTGGCTTGAAGATTCTTTGCGCATACGGTCAAATAGTACATTTCGTCAACGATCAGATTATTGAAGCACAAATAAGAGGCGATTTATTATACTGCATTATATCTCATAATTCGCAAATCATGTGGTTGACGAAATTTTGCAAATCAACCATATTTTCTCCAAGCGAACTCGAAAAACAATCAATTTTTTTCAATAGAGGATTCGCTGACCCGCAAGGACAGAGGTAAATTCAATTACATCTGAGAAAAAATGCATATTGTAGAGACATACGGATTAGCGGGGGGGGGGGGTGTCGAACACTCGGTTGGGCTAACGGGTCACGTGTTGCGGGAGCGCGAGGTATAGTTGTGTCTGGCGCCAAATTGGGGAGATGAGATTAGATTATATTAGTAGTTAAGTAGTGTGTGTCCAAAGTAAGTGCGTTGAGCCTTGTCACGGTTTTTACGAAGAGTAAAGTCTTTTGATAATAACGCTCGTTTTGGACTCACTACATTGGTGACCCGAACGTAAGATCTGAAGCGAACACGCAAAATGTCACAGGTGGGAGCGAGCGCGGGCGAGGTTCACCTACCGCCGTTCTGGGCCCATCAGCCGCACCTGTGGTTTGTGCAGGTGGAATCACAGTTCCATATTAAGAAGGTGCAGAGCGACCAGGAGAAGTTCCACCACCTGGTGAGCTGTCTGCAGGCGGAGGTGGCTGCGCGGGTCAGTCAATATCTGACCAGTCCACCCCAAACGGAGCAGTACGTGGGGCTCAAGAGGCTCCTACTGAGGACTTTCGGCTGGAGCTAGAACCAGCCGGCTCTGAAGCTCCTCCATTTACCAGAGCTGGGGCAGCGGCTGCCGTCGGAGTTGATGACCGAGATGCTGACCTTGGTGGGCGACTATCAGCCGTGTATGTTTTTTTAAGCGGCATTTCGTGAGAAACTACCCCGGGACGTCAGGCTAGTGTTGGCCGACGTCTCGTTTGAAGATCCGGTAGTGTTCGCCGAGAAAGCCAACGCTTTCGTCAGGGAGCGGCACACCCGAGACGACTCGGTTAATCGTGTCTCGAGGCCCAGCGACAGTCGGGGGAGCGGCCGAGAGAGCGACGGATCGGCCGCTATTTCGCAGTCAGCCAGCCAAGAAGGGGCTGCGGAACATGTTTATTGGTCGCGGGCACAAGCAACACGGCCGAATAGGCGCGGCTGGTGTTTCTTCCATCGGCGGTGGGGCGGTGAAGCCCGAAGCTGCAGAGCCCCGTATGCGTTTCCGGGAAATGCCTGGGCCGATCGAATGTAGAGGCAGTTTCGATTGGCCGTAATTGCCGCCTCTACGCGACGGACCAAGGTACCGGGATTGTTTTTCTAGTGGATACGGGAGCGATTGTGAGTATTGTGCGGCTACGACTGTGAAGTTCCAGCTGGGGGGGGGGAAGGGGCCGCCCCTCATTGCGGTGAACGGTAGCCCCATCCGCACTTACGGTAAAAGGGCTATGTCCCTGTCCTTCGAGTCCAGGACCTACCGTTGGGATTTCATCGTGGCGGATGTGGGACAGGCCACTTTGGCTGCGGATTTTCTATGGGCGTTTTCGTTGGTCGTAGACATCCGCGGTAGCGGCCTGCAGCCCTCGGCCGGCGTACGGCCCCGAAGTACGGGGCCTGCGGCCCCTCCAAGCGCCGCCCCACCCAGTTCAGCGATCCAGGCCATCATCACGGCCCCCGGTCAGTTCGATGCAGTCCTAGCGGATTTCCCGCAGCTCCTCGTTCAGCGGTTCGATGCACCTTCCGAGAAGCATGGGGTGGTGCATTTGATTCCGACAGAGGGGCCGCCGGTTTTTGCCCGGGCACGGCGCCTCCCACCCGAAAAGCTGGCCATGGCTCGAGAGCAGTTCTTGAACTTGGAAAGGCTGGGAATTGTGCGGCCTTCAAGTAGTCCATGGGCCTCCCCCTTGCATATGGTTTCCAAAGCATCTGGGGGGTGGAGACCATGTGGGGATTTCCGACGACTTAACGCGGCAACAAGGCCGGACCTCTACCCGATTCCGCACATACAGAACTTCTCAGCTAGCCTGGAGGGGGCTAAAAAAAATCAAAGATCGATTTAGTGCGGGGATGTCATCAGATCCCGGTCCACCCGCCGGACATCCCAAAGACGGCTACCATTAGTCCGTTGGGGTTGTTTGAGTGGTTGCGCATGCCTTTCGGCCTTAAAAACGCAGCTCAGGCATTCCAACGTCTCATGGACCGTATGGGTCGAGGTTTGCCGTTCGTGTTTATTTACATCGATGACATTTTGATTGCCAGCCGTTCGGTCCCGCACCGGTCCCGAAATATAGTCCATCTCCGCACTATATTCCAGAGGCTGCAGGACTACGGCCTGATTCTGCACCCGGCCAAATGCCAATTCGGCCTGTCGGTGGTAGATTTTTTGGGTCACCGGGTTACATCGGCCGGTGCCACTCCCTTGCCAGCTAAGGTGGAAGCGGTCCGCTCTTTTACACGCCCTACTACCATCAAGGGTTTGCAGGAATTCGTGGGCGTGGTGAACTTTTATCAACGGTTCGTGCCTGCAGCAGCTCGGGTCATGCGCCCCCTTTTTCAATGCCTCGCGGGTAACCCCGCTGAGTTGGCGTGGTCCGTAGCTGCAGAGACGGCTTTTGTCGCGGTCAAACAAGCCCTCGCCAACGCCACCATGCTGGTGCACCCGCGCTCCTCCGCCCCCACGGCGCTGACGGTGGACGCCTCAGACGTGGCGGTGGGTGGGGTTTTAGAGCAGCAGGTCGAAGGTCAATGGCAGCCCCTGGCGTTTTTCAGCCGGCAGCTCTCGTGAGCCGAGCTCAAATATAGTGCATTTGATAGGGAACTCCTGGCCCTCTATTTAGCAGTCCGCCACTTCCGTTATTTTTTGGAAGGCTGTTCGTTTGTGGCCTACACGGATCACAAACCTCTGACATTCGCATTTGCTAAGGTTTCTGATCCGTGCTCGGCTCGCCAGCAGCGGCACCTCACCCTAATTTCGGAGTTTAACACCAATGTCCGTCATATTGCGGGTAGGCTTAATGCTGTTGCTGATGCCCTGTCCCGGCCGGCCACTCCCTCCGTGGCTGTGGTAGGAGGAAAGGTGGACTTCCAGGAGCTAGCGGAGGCTCAGCGCCTGGAAAAAACGGCCGGGGTGTACGCCTCCACAGCCTCGGGACTGCGTTTGGAGCAGGTGGCGTGTGCCCCACAGGTACCAAGTTGTGGTGTGACGTTTCCCTTCCACGCCCTCGCCCGGTGGTGCCGGCCGCCCTACGGCGTAAGGTTTTTGAGGCCATTCATGGCCTGGCACATCCGTCCATCAGGGCGACTTCGGACATGGTGGCCGCCCGGTTTGTCTGGCACGGCCTGCGGAAGCAGGTGGCGGCCTGGGCACGGGCCTGCATTCCGTGGCAGACCTCCAAAGTTCATCGCCATGTCCAGCCCCCATACCAGAGATTCGATGTTCCCCCAGTCCGTTTTTTCCACATCCACGTGCATTTGGTGGGTCGATTTCCCTATTACAGTGGTTATACTCATCTGCTGACGGTGGTGGATCGGTTTACACTTTGGCCGGAGGCGCTCCTATTGTCGGACACCTCGGCGGCCTCCTGTGCACGAGCCCTGGCGTTGCATTGTGTGGCCCGTTTTGGCGTACCGGCTATCATCACCACAGATCGGGCAGCCCAGTTCACCTCCTCCCTCTGGGCCGCGCTGGCACAGTTGTATGGGTCTCGTTTACAGCAGACCACCGCCTACCATCCACAATCAACGGGATGGTGGAGCATTTCCATCGGCAGCTGAAGGCGTCCCTTTGTGCCCGATTGACCGGCCACGATTGGGCTGACCAGCTGCCTTGGGTCCTCCTCGACATTCGTACGGCCCCAAAGGCCGAGCTAGGCACATCCTCGGCCGAGCTCGTCTACGGTTCGCCCCTGCGGGTGCCGGGTGACATTCTCCCTTCCGCCCCCGCCTTGCTGCCGCCCGTTACGTCGGTGTTGGGTTCCCTCCGGGCACGGGTGGGTTCTCTGGCTCCAGTTCCGTCCTCCAGGCACGGAAGCACGGCAGTCCACGTCCCGTCGGACTTGCGGGACTGCGATTTCGTGTTCTTCGGAAAGATTCCAACCGCCCCCTTCTTCGGCCGGTTTATCAGGGCCTGTTCAGGTACTTAAAAGAGGGGCTGTCACTTTCACCTTGCAGGTGGGTAATCGCCAGGAGCTCGTTTCGGTATCCCGGCTCAAGCCGGCCCATTTGGACAAGGACCTCCCTGTGTCGGTGGCCCAGGGCCGCCCCCCTGGTTCCGGCCTACGGCCGCCCCCCTGGTTCCGCCAGCGGCGCCTTGTTTGCCACCTCTCGGCCCCCCGCCACCTATGGTTGGGCCCGGGTCGCCGTTCCCGATCAAGCGCTTTCCGTCGCCTACGCCCTCCGCTTCCGTGGCCCCTCCATCGCCTCCGGCGGCGGCGGCCTCCCCACCTCCCGTCACATTGGCGGTGTCGGTTTCCCCCCTCCGTACGCGTTCCGGGAGGGAGGTCCGGGCACCCGTGAGGTATGGTTTCGAGGGTTCTGGGGGGGTCATGTAGGGACATACGGATTAGCGGGGGAGTCTCGAACCCTCGGTTGGGCTAACGGGTCACGTGGTGCGGGAGCGCGAGGTATAGTTTCGTCTGGCGCCAAACTGAGGAGATGACATTAGATTATATTAGTAGTTAAGCAGTGTGTGTCCAAAGTAAGTGCGTTGCGCCTTGTCACGGTTTTTACGAAGAACAAAGTCTTTTGATAATAACGCTCGTTTTGGACTCACTACAATATACCCATTTTAATATTCCACATATTATTTCTACTTCACCAATGTAAGACCATAAGGTTAAAAGTTATAGGAGCAGAATTAGGCGATTTGGTCCATCCAATCCCCATTCTCCTGCCTTCTCTCAGTAACCATTGAAATGTAACTCAGTACTATTCGAAAACATGGACTGGACTTTGATTTAAACTTAATATTCCGGATTAGTATTTTTAAAGCGCTCAACTTGCAATTAATTCTGTTTGAAGTAACATGGTTTGTCGACGTTCCTTCAGAAATAGAGTCACTGAAAGAAAAGGTCAACGTTTGCGGTAAGATGGTTGTCGTTCAGGTTGGAAGTTTGTGGACAGATGGTCTGACCTGTTATCTCATGATAGACATGAGCGACTAAAATATCGTTGGCTTCCTAAACATTCTTCTCTTTTGTTTGTTCGTGCTCTACAACGAGGTAAATTAACGATCCAATATCCAACATATTGGCTGCGACATTACTTGCACCTTCTTGCTTATCTGTATGTGGGTGTACGGCCAGACATCTAGTGATGGAAACAAAAATAACTTGGGGTTTTGTTAACATCCATTATATTACAAATCACATAATTCGCAAATCATGTGTTTGGTGCATTTGGGCAAATAGAAATATACCTACACATATTGTCCCCAAGCAAACCAGCGAAATAATCACAAATTTGTATTTTTCGCAGTTGATCCGCAGATCAAACTGGACTTAGGAAAGTACAATTGCATCTGAGAAATATGAACACCAGCATTTTAGCCGTGCACATAATACTCCTGAATGGCCTATGCAAGTTGCTGCTCCTGCTCAAAAGCTGGTTGCACACAGCATTGGAATCGCCGCGGTTAGATGAGAAACAGAAATGGCTCCATTTATTCGCATTATGGTAATTGGAATAAAATATGTCCATTTGCGAAAGGTACGGACATAAAAGGAATATTGACCTTTGATCATATTGTTCCTTACAGGATCTGGGTACATTTAGTACTCTTGACAATATTGGATATAATTAATGGTTTGCGCACAGCGTTGGGGAATCGATTAATGTTTTGCCATTACCTTATGTAGTTTTGCCCACAGTACTGGGTACAGTCTAAATCGTATACCAGGCAGTATCAGTCACTGACCTTCGTATAATAAAGGAGACCCTCAGGCAGAGAGCGCGATTTTTCGATTTTGCATTCTCGTGCATTATTTTCAAGGGTAGTTGGATGAGCGTAAAATAAATTTTGGATGCAAGAATTTCTGCATTAATTATGTGAAGAACAATGGAAAATTATGACTTTTAATGATCAATCAGCGGTTATGGGGAAAAGGCAGGAGAATGGGGTTAGGAAGGAAAGATAGATCAGCTATGATTGAATGGTGGAGTAGACTTGATCGGCCGAATGTTCTAATCTTGCTCCTAAGGTCCTTTATCACTTTATGACGCTAATACAGGATGGTGCAGAATAGGAACACGAATACAACTTTACTAACTAATGGAAATATTTACTTACCAGTTACATCAATGGAAATTAGCGGTCCATTTAATATTGTCTTTTTACCTTACTAATGTCATTTTTTAATCTTATTTATCCTTGGAATATAACTGCCGAGGTGACCCGTTGTCTTGTCAAAGATATTTCATTGTACCGTTGACCCTGTGCCAACCTACATATGACAAATAAAATGTATTATTATTATTAGAATCGACAATCGTCGTGAAATCAATTTACACTGTGTACAAGGAGCGCTTGAAATTAATTGATCATTTGCATCATTTGGAGACGAGGCAATCGGAAGAAGAGTGTTTTGGATTACAACCGTCAGATAGCTGCAGTGCAAGTATCTGCCCTTCCGCCCAGGCGGAAGAACTAAATGTCGTGGCGGACTGAAGCTGTCGCATATGTGCTCTCCGTTCGTCTTCAACAGTTGCGCAGTTATCTCGCAGCTCCAGCGACTGGGGGTTCGACCTTGATCTGCGATGCTCTGTGTATGATGTTTACATGTACTTGCCGTGGCGGAGTATTTTAACCGGCTGCTCGCCGGCATTGACGCCATTGGGCTCGCCTTAGAAATTCAACACTTACCCGAAACCGCCAGAGACCTGCAGCGACGTTATTTTAATGTTATACGGTGTGGAGAAAGGCCATTCGGCCCAACTTGCCTATACCGGCCAACATGTCCCAACTGAGCACGTCCCACCTGCCAGCATTTTGTCCATATCCCTCCAAACATGTCTTAGCCGTCTATCTGTGTCACTGTTTCTTAAATGTTGGGATATTCCCTGCCTCAACTACCTCGTCTGGCAACTTGTTCCATTCATTCACCACCCTTTGTGTGAATACGTATCGCTTTTCATTTTGACATTTTTCATGGGATAGCTGGGTTTAATGCGTTAAATTATAGCCATGCGACTGAACATCAAAGTTAATATTCTTTTCTATTTTAAGTACTCTGAACTTAGTGTAGTGTAGTTTAGAGATGCAGCGTGGAAAAAGGGCCCTTCATCGTGTCCGTACCGACGAACGATGCCCGCACATCAACACTATCCTACACTGGGAACATTTTTTACATTTATATCATGCCAACTAACCAACAAACATGTAAGTCTTTGGAGTGTCGGAGGAAACCGAAGTTCTCGACGAAAACTCACGCATGTCACGAGGAGAACGTACAAATTCCGCACAGACAACCACACGTAACGAAGATCGAATGCGGGTATCTGGCGCGGTAAACACGATAAGGTGGCAATTCTGCCGCTGCGCCACCAATGTGTGATAGATTCCGTTTGAAGTAAAATGATCACAAGCAATGTCAATCTTCTATCCGAAATAGAGAGAATGAAAGAAAAAGTCGAAGATTGTGGTAAGATGCTTGATGTTCAGGTTCGAAGATTGTGGAAAGATATTCTGGCCAGATATCTCATTGGACATGAACAATTAGAACTTCGCTCTCTTCTTTAAGTTGGTTGTGTTTTATTCTATATGACGCCATAACGAGGTAAAGTGGTAATTTAATCTTCAAAAGTTAGCTGAGAATTTTCCTGTAATTTCTTATTTATTTATGATTCAATAATTTAATTACACTTTATTGTCACATCTAGCTCTGTACAACGAAATTGTTTGTGTTGCGTACAACCCGGTAAACCCGGCGGTACACACAGTGTAGCCACGTTTCTGGCGCCGATGAAGTTTTAAAAAAATGCATCAAGCAGTCTTATCTTCTACTCGCAGCAGCGAATCAGGCCTGTTGCCGTACGCAGCCACAGGCGGTTCTCCGGCGCGTCCCCTCCTCATCCCCACCACCCCTTCCACCTCGTTGGTACCCCCACTGGAGCCCCCCCCTCCCCCGGTGTCGGCCACCCCATTTGCACGTTCCCCTAGCTCAACGACCCCTCGCCGTATCTCTCATCGTTTTCGGCGTCCAAGCCTCACCCCAGCTCTCAGTGACTCGTGTCTCCATCGTTCTCTGTGACGTGGGTACTTCTATGCTCTCGGCGGGCGCATTCACTTTCGGCGTTCCCCACGTTCTCGGCGGCGGGGGGCCTTAGCTCTTGGCTGTTGCTCGCGATGGCCTGCTCGTTCGGCAGACAGGGTCCCACCATTATCCCGGCGGCCCTCCCGCTCGGATGTGCGGTCTGCGGCGCAACTCGGGATCCGGGGCTCGGAAACAAGCCCTGCCGTTGGGATGCGCCGTGACCCGCCGGGACTCCTCCAGCCCTGCTGGCCGGGACTCCAGTGAAGATGGACAAAGTGTAAGTTCCGTTAGGGTTCGGAGAACTAAAGGAAAATAATAGGCGAGTCATTATCATCCATTGTACTCCAAATCTCATAATTCGCCAAACTGTGTTTGACCGAGTTTTGCAAATCAAAAATAGAGGCACATATGTTTTCCCCAAGAAAAGTCGAAAAATAATACACGTAAATATATATATTTCAACAGAGGGAATGCTGCTCAGGAAAGACGCATGTAGGTTGAATTCTTATGATAAAACTGTGTTGCAACATTTGGAACTTGCACATGTTATCTTGAAGTCACCTCAGTAGTAACATAAGATTATAACAAATTGGAGCAGGATTAGTCCAATCACAAGTTCACAAGTTATAGGAGGAGAATTAGGCATTTCGGCTCATCGACTCTACTCCGCCATTTAATCATGACTGATCTCTGCCTCATAATCCCATTTTACGGCCTTCCCTCCATGACATTTGACACCCGTTCCCATCAAGAATTTGTCTATCTCTCCCTTAAATATATGCTCTGACGGCCTCCAATGCCCTCTGTGGCAATGAGTTCCATAGATTAACCACCCTCTGACAGAGGAAGTCCCACTAACCTTTCTAAAAGAGCGCCCTTTAATTCTGGGGCTTTGACCTCTGGTTCGTGACTCTCCCACCAGTTGAAAATCCCTTCAAATTCCTATCTATGCCTTTCATTATTTTGTAAGTTTCACTGAGGTCCCCCTCAAACTTCTAAACTCCGGGGAGTGCAGGCACATTGCTTCAAACATTCGGTCCGTCGAATGTACTTCGCCGTTGACTCATGGCTAATCTATCTTTGTTCTCAACCCAATTATTCTGCCTTCTCCCAGATGCATTTAACGCAGTCACAAATCAGAAACACGCGACTGCGCTTTGATTTCAAGTTTAAATTCTGTAGTATTATTTTATATTCTCAAGATGCGATGCGTTCTGATCGAAGTGACGTGATCTTAAGCTATGTCGATGTTCCGCCAGTAATAGAGACACTGAGAGGAAAAATCGATAATTGCGGTAAGATATTTCGCGTTCAGTTTCGAAATTTGTGAACCGATTGTCTGACGAGATATCTTTGCAGACATGAGCGACTGAAACGTCCTTAGCTTCCTTGAACTGCTTGAATTTTATTTGCTAATGCTCTACAACGAGGTCAAGCAGCTTTCCAATTTCCAAAACATTATCTGCGACATTGCTTGCACTTTCTTGCTGACCACTTGCCAAACACAGCGAATGGCGGGGGACGGGGAAGTATTGCCGATCAGGGGGATCTCGGAGTGCAGGTACACTGTTCCTTGAAGTTGGTGGCACACGTAGGTGGGATGGTCAAAATGATGTATGGCACATTGCCCTCATTAGTCAGAGTATTGAGTATAAACTCTCCGGTATCATGTAGCAGTTATATAAGACGTTGGTGAGGCCGCATTTTGAGTATTGCGTTCAGTTCTTGGCACCATGTTACGGCAAGTACGTTGTCGAGTTGGAAAGGGTGCAAAGAATATTGGAAAGCATGTTGCCGGCACTCGAGCGTTTGACGTTTTGTGAGAGGTTGAGCAGGCTGGGACTTGATTCCCTGGAGCGTAGGGGGACGAGGGGTGATCTAATAGAGGTGGATAAAACCGTGAGGGAAATAGATCGGGTAGACGCAGAGTGGGTTACCCAGCGTAGGGTAATCGGGAACGGGAGGACATGTGTTTAAGGTGAAGGCGGAACGATTCTCTTGGAATCTGAGGGGTGACTTTTTCACACAAAGGATGGGGACTGTATGGATCAAGCTGTCGGATGAGATAGTTAAGGCAGGTAGTATAGCAACGTCTAAGAACCTATTAGAAAGCTGTACGGATGGGTAGGGTTTAGAGGGACATGGGCCGAACGCACACATGTGGGAATAGTGTAAATGGGACATTGTGGTCCCTGTGGTAAGGCTCTGCGGGCCTGTTTCCACTCTGGATGAATCTGTGTGTATGTGTGTGCCAAGATAAAATTCAGTCTGGTACCTGACGATTAAAAGGAGAAACATAATACGCGATTTATCATCAACCATCATATCGCAATGCACATCATTCCCAAATTATTTGTTTGTCGAGGGTCTATAAAGCAGAATATAGGCACATTTATACAAAGCATACTCGATAAACAAACAGATTTTGTATTGATTGCAGATGATCCGCGGTCCAAACTGGATATAGGCAAATACAATTACATTTGAGAATTATGAACATCAACGTTTTTAGCATTGCATATGATATTTTCAAATCACCTATGCAGGTTGATTCTCCAGTTCAATAAACTGGTTATACTCATCATTAGAAGCGCCACAGGTAGATGAGACATGGAAACGACTCAGTCTATTCGCGTTAGGGTAGTTGGAGTAAAAGCAGTCGAATTCCAAAACAACACACAAAAAAAGAAAGATTATTGATCTTTTATCCCACTGTTACTTAGTAGGAACGTGAACATAACTTTATAAACCAATAGAAAAAGTACTGGTTCCATCAATATACAACAACGAGTTTCTTAGCAGAATCGACAATTGCAGTCAAATCGATTTACATTGGATAAAATGAGCGCTTCAAATTAAAAGTTCATTTGAACAATTTGGCGATAAGGCAATGTGCTGCAGACAGTTTTGTATGACATCTGCCGTATACCTGCAGTGCACGCATCTGCCTTTCAAACCAAGCGGAGGTTCTAAGCATCTTTGCGTAGTGGTCCTGCCTCGCAGTTGCAGCGACTCGGGCTCCACGCTGATCTCCAGTGCAACCTGTATGGTGTTTGCACATAGTTTCCGTGAACGAGTCCTGTTACCTGCTGCTCTCTAGCATGAAAGCTCTCTGTCTCGTTTTAGAAATTCCACACCTACCCGAAGGCGTGTGAGATTGGCAGCAACGTTATTGTACTTTACATTTTAGCATATTTCATTGGATAGCTTGTATTATTTTAAAAATATGTGGCGAAGCTTTAAAGTTATTATTCCCTTGTATGTCAAGTGTTCCAAAGATGTGGCGAATTCTGCTGGAAATAAAATGATCTCAACCAAAATCAATCTTCTATCCGAAACAGTAAAACAGAATGAAAAACTCAAAGATTGTGGTAAGACGCTTGACGTTTCGGTTCCAAGATTGTGGAATGACAGTGTGACCGGTTATTTGTGTGGACACGAGCAATTAGAATTCCATTGTCTGCGTTAAGCCGCTTGTATTGTATTTGGTGATGTTATTTGGCCAGATAGAGCTCTTAAGGATAGCGGAGTCAGGGGGTATGGGGAGAAGGTAGGAACGGGATGCTGACTGAAAATGTTCAGCGATGATCACATTGATTGGCGGTGCTGGCTCGAAGGGCCGAATGACCTTCTCCCGCACCTATTGTCTATTGTCTATTCTCTATTGTTCTACAAAGAGGTATAGTGGTGATCGAATATCCAAAAGGTTAGCTGCGAGTTTTCTTGCAGTTACTGTCTAAAATGTAAAGAATAAATTCTTTGAGGGATCTGGCAATTGAAGCAAAAACAATGGGCGACTGATCATAATCCATTTTATTCCAAATCATATATTTCGCAAATTATGTGTATGATGACGTTTTGCAAATTAACAATATAGGCACATCAATTTTCCCCCAGCGAATTCGAAAAATAATCAAACATCACTTTTTTTTCAACAGAGGATTTGGTGACCAGAAAGGACATAGGTATTCTAAGTTCATTTGCTTGTAAGAAACACTTATGGCAACATTTTAACTCTGCATATATTAGATTGCCCTTCCAGCTCAACATAAAGAGAATACCTTCTCATTGGCAGCGCAGTTGTTAGATACTACATTGAAACCACTCCGTTTATTCGCCTTTTGGTACTTGGAGTAAAAGCCGTAAAATTCCAAAATAAATGGAACGAAAAGATTATAAATCTGTTATTACTTTCTTCTTTATAAGATCTGAGTAATTGCAAATTGGATGACTACAACTGCAATGATATTTTCAAAATCCCGGTTTCCTCTGAAGTGTTTGGAATGTTCTGCACGGAGAGTGAACGACTATGGAATATATTTGTGGCTTGTTGTTTTTTGGTTAGTTTAGTTTAGTTTAGTTTAGTTTAGTTTAGTTTAGATTAGTTTAGTTTAGTTTAGTTTAGTTTAGTTTAGTTTAGTTTAGTTTAGTTTAGTTTAGTTTAGTTTAGTTTAGTTTAGTTTAGTTTAGTTTAGTTTAGTTTAGTTTAGTCAGTTCAGTTCAGTTCAGTTCAGTTTAGTTTAGTTTAGTTTAGTTTAGTTTAGTTTAGTTTAGTTTAGTTTAGTTTAGTTTAGTTTAGTTTAGTTTAGTTTAGTTTAGTTTAGTTTAGTTTAGTTTAGTTTAGTTTAGTTTAGTTTAGTTTAGTTTAGAGATACAGCGCGGAAACAAGTCCTTTGGCTCACCGATTCTGCACCGGCCAGCGATCCCCGCACACTAACAACATCACAAGAACACAAGAACACAAGAAAATAGGAGCAGGAGTAGGCCAACCGGCCCCTCGATCCCGCTCCGCCATTCAATACGATCATGGCTGATCCTACCCCAATCCCCTTCCCACTATCGCCCTTCTTCCCAACCAAAAGAACCGTGTGATCTCCTGGAAGAGGCGAAAAAACGGATAAAAACCCAGGCCAATTTGGGGGATAAATCCGGGAAATTCCTCTCCGACCCCAATGTAGGCGATCGAAACTTGTCCAGGAGATTACTCAGGTCTTACTATACTAACAATAGCTTATGTCCACTTCCCTGCCCGCTCCCCGTAACCCCTAATTCCCTTGTCTATTAAAAAACAATCTATTTCCGTTTTTAATTTATTTAACGTTCCTGCTTCCACAGTTCCCTGAGGCAGCGAATTCCACAGACTAACCACCCTCGGAGAGAAGAAGTTTCTCCTCATCTCAGTTTTAAAAGAGCCCCCTCTTATTCTAAGACTATGCCCCCTAGTTCTGGTCTCCCCGATCATCGGAAACATCTTTAGCGCATCCACCCGATCAAGGTCCCTCACGATCTTATACGTTTCAATAAGATCGCCTCTCATTCTTCTGAACTCCAATGAGAAAAGTCCCAACTACTTAACCTTTCCTCTTATGTACTACCTACTACCTCCAGAGCAAGTACATCCTTTCTTAAATATGGACACCAAAACTGCACACAATATTCCAAATGCGGTCTTATCAATACTGTATACAGCTGCAGCAACACCTCCCTACTTTTATACTCTATTCCCCTGGTAATAAAGGCTAAGACTCCATTGGCCTTCCTAATCACTTGCTGCACCTGCATACTATCTTTTTGTGATTGCTGTACTAGTACCCCCAGGTCCCTTTGCGTTGTATTACCACGCAGCTCCTCCTCATTTAGAAAATAACTTTCTTTATGATTTTTTTAACCAAAATGCATAACTTCACATTTATCAGTATTAAATTTAATCTGCCAAGTCGCTGTCCACTCTCCTATCTTATCTATATCCTTTTGCGGGCTTTTCTATCCTCCTCACTCTCTGCTTTACCTCCCATTTTTGTGTCATCTGCGAACTTGGATATATTACACTTGGTCCCCTCCTCTAAGTCATTTATATAAATTGTAAACAGCTGGGGTCCCAGCACCGACCCTTGCGGAACCCCACTAGTCACCGATTGCCATCCAGAGTATGATCCATTTATCCCAACTCTCTGCTTCCTGTTTGAAAGCCAATCTTCTACCCATGCTAATAGATTACCCCAATCCCATGATTTTTTATCTTAAGTAATAGTCTTTTATGTGGCACCTTATCAAAAGCCTTTTGGAAGTCCAAGTATACCACATCCATCGGTTCCGCTTTATCCACCCGAGATGTTACTTCCTCAAAGAATTCAAGCAAATTAGTCAAACATGACTTCCCCTTCGTAAAACCATGCTGACTCTGTCCAATTAAGTTATGTTTATCCAAATACCCCGTCAGTATTTCTTTAATAATGGTCTCCAACATTTTACCCACCACAGATGTTAGACTAACCGGTCTATAGTTACCAGCCTTCTGTCTACATCCCTTTTTAAATATAGATGTTACATTAGCCATTTTCCAATCCACCGGGACCTTTCCTGACTCCAGGGAGCTTTGGAAAATTATCACCAATGCATCCACGATCCCCACCGCTATTTCACTCAAGACCCTAGGATGTAATCCATCAGGCCCAGGGGATTTATCCGCCTTAAGTCCCATTAATTTACCTAATACCATCTCCTTAGTGATCTTAATAGTGCTTAACTCCTCCATTCCTATAGCCCCCTGTTTATCCAGCGTTGGAATAATTTTAATGTCTTCTATATTAAAGACTGATAGAAAATATTCGTTTAATGCTTTTGCCATGTCCATGTTCCCCACCAACAAATTCCCCGTCTTATCCTCCAATGGACCAACATTTACCTTAACTCTTGCTATCAGTTTTTATATGTTTCGCTAATTTACATTCATAATCTATTTTTCCCTTCTTTATTAATGTCTTTGTTATTTTTTGCTGACTTTTAAATGCTTCCCAATCTTCTGTCATGCCACTATATCTGGCTACCTTATATGCCCTTGCCTTTAGCCGAATACTATCCTTTATTACTTTACTTAGCCATGGTTGGCTGTCCTTTCCTTTACCTCTTTTTTTCTTCAGTGGAATGTAGTTTTCTTGAAAGTTGTACACTAACTCCCTAAAAATACACCACTGCTCATGTACCGTATTATTCTTTAGTCTGTTATCCCAATCTACTTTAATCAATTCTGTTCTCCTACCTTCATAATCTCCTTATTTAGACTAAGTACACTGGTATGAGTTTCAATTTGCTCCCCCTCTAATTGAATATGGAATTCAACCATATTATGGTCACTCATCCCAAGAGGGTCCTTAACTATGACTTTTTTAATTAGTCATGTTTCATTACACAGGACCAGATCCAAAATTGCCTCGCTCCTAGTCGGTTCAGTTACATGCTGTTCTAAGAACCCATCCCTAATACACTCTATAAACTCTTCCTCTAGTCTACCCTGCCCAGTTTGATTTGCCCAGTTTATATGAAAGTTAAAGTTCCCCATAATTACCGCTGTTCCCTTATTACATGCTTCAACTATTTGCTGGTTTATATTTTGTCCAACAGAGTCTCAGCTATTTGGAGGTCTCTAGATTACACCCACTAGTGTTTTTTCCCCTTATTATTCCCGATCTGTACCCATGCTGTTTCACTATCCTGATCCTTTAACCCAATATCCTTCAATAGACAATAGGCAATAGACAATAGGTGCAGGAGTAGGCCATTCAGCCCTTCGAGCCAGCACCGCAATTCAATGCGATCATGGCTGATCACTCTCAATCAGTACCCCGTTCCTGCCTTCTCCCCATACCCCCTCACTCCGCTATCCTTAAGAGCTCTATCCAGCTCTCTCTTGAAAGCATCCAACGAACTGGCCTCCACTGCCTTCTGAGGCAGAGAATTCCACACCTTCACCACTCTCTGACTGAAAAAGTTCTTCCTCTTCTCCGTTCTAAATGGCCTACCCCTTATTCTTAAACTGTGGCCCCTTGTTCTGGACTCCCCCAACATTGGGAACATGTTTCCTGCCTCTAATGTGTCCAATCCCCTAATTATCTTATATGTTTCAATAAGATCCCCCCTCATTCTTCTAAATTCCAGTGTATACAAGCCCAAATCGCTCCAGCCTTTCAACATACGACAGTCCCGCCATTCCGGGAATTAACCTAGTGAACCTACGCTGCACGGTAGTCTGAAGAAGGGTCTCGACCCGAAACGTCACCCATTCCTTCTCTCCCGAGATGCTGCCTGACCTGCTGAGTTACTCCAGCATTTTGTGAATAAATCGATTTGTACCAGAATCTGCAGTTATTTTCTTATACTCCATAGCAAGAATATCCTTCCTCAAATTTGGAGACGAAAACTGCACACAGTACTCCAGGTGCGGTCTCACCAGGGCCCGGTACAACTGTAGAAGGACCTCTTTGCTCTTATACTCAACTCCTCTTGTTACGAAGGCCAACATTCCATTGGCTTTCTTCACTGCCTGCTGTACCTGCATGCTTCCTTTCATTGACTGATGCACTAGGACACCCAGATCTCGTTGAACTCCCCCTCCTCCTAACTTGACACCATTCAGATAATAATCTGCCTTTCTACTCTTACTTCCAAAGTGAATAACCTCACACTTATCTACATTAAACTGCATCTGCCATGTATCCGCCCACTCATACAACCTGTCCAAGTCACCCTGCAGCCTTATTGCATCTTCCTCACAATTCACACTACCCCCCCAGCTTAGTATCATCTGCAAATTTGCTAATGGTACTTTTAATCCCTTCGTCTAAGTCATTAATGTATATTGTAAATAGCTGGGGTCCCAGCACCGAACCTTGCGGTAACCCACTGGTCACTGCCTGCCATTCCGAAAGGGCCCCATTTATCCCCACTCTTTGCTTTCTGTCTGTCAACCAATATTCTATCCATGTCAGTACCCTACCCCCAATACCATGTGCCCTAATTTTGCCCACTAATCTCCTATGTGGGACCTTGTCGAAGGCTTTCTGAAAGTCGAGGTACACCACATCCACTGACTCTCCCCTGTCAATTTTCCTAGTTACATCCTCAAAAAATTCCAGTAGATTTGTCAAGCATGATTTCCCCTTCGTAAATCCATGCTGACTCGGAATGATCCCGTTACTGCTATCCAAATGCTCAGCAATTTCGTCTTCTTTAATTTGCTCCAGCATCTTCCCCACCACTGATGTCAGACTAACTGGTCTATAATTACCCGTTTTCTTTCTCCCTCCTTTCTTAAAAAGTGGGATAACATTTGCTATCCTCCAATCCACAGGAACTGATCCTGAATCTATAGAACATTGAAAAATGATCTCCAATGCTTCCACTATTTCTAGAGCCACCTCCTTAAGTACCCTGGGATGCAGACCATCAGGCCCTGGGGAATAATCAGCCTTTACTCCCATCAGTCTACCCAAAACCATTTCCTGCCTATTACAGTTATTCCATCCTTTATTAACAAGGCCACCCCACCTCCTTTCCTTTCCTGTCTTTCTTTTCTGATTATCAAGTAACCCTCTATGTTTAATTCCCAGTCCTGATCACCTTGCAGCCACGTTTCTGCAATGGCCACAATTTCCACTTATAACAAGCCAATTAACCTACAAACGTGTACGTCTTTTGACTTGGTTTCTCTCGAGCTTCGTTGCTGAGGAATTCTGTTAGCATGCGTGATTGTGAAAAAGAACATGCATCCATTTTGTGCATGTAAAATATACCGGTCCTTTTCATTGGCGAACCTCAAATGTAAATTTTGCAGTATCTTTTAAAATGTATTGCGCAAGATTGTAAAAGGCGGTTAAATGAAAGCATACTGGCAATCTTGAATCTTTGATGTAATATTTCCTCCATCAGCTAAATTGTTGGTATATCTGAATTATTTGCTAGTATTCTTCATTTTGGCCACTGTTTTAACCAATCAACTTGCATGCATCGAAATGCTTCAATTGTTTTTCCCTTTGCAGAACTTTTATTAGCGAAAGATAAAGTGAAAATACTTGGTGAGACAAATAATATACCATAGAACGTGGAACATATAACATAGAACAGTACAGCATAAGAACACGCACTTTTGCCCATAATGCCCAGGTCGTACATGATGCCACGACAACTTCTTATGTACCTGCAAATAATCCAAATCCCTCCAGTCCCTGCATATTCACGTGCCTATAAAAAGTCTCTTCAATGCCACTATGGTACCGTATTTCCTCAACCACCACCCCGGCACCGCGTTCCATGTACTCGCCACATTCTGTGTAAAAAATGTGCCGCACATGTCTCCTTTAATCTATATTCGTCTCATTTAATATTTCTGCCCTGATAAAAAAAAGGGTTCAGAATGTCTAACCTATGTATGCGTTTCAGATATATTTCGTAAAATATATCAGTTCTTCATGGAAACTCAATCACAGTAGATAAGCTTCGACTGCGCAATCTGTCCCAAGAAATAATATCCCCTAATCCAGGCATCACATCCAGCAGAAGAGCAGCCGTCCGTTTCGGAGAATATATCTAAGTTGATGATTTTGCGACCACTATTTCACTAACACGTTTAGCTTCATCGGTCTAGTTTTTTAGGAGTAATGAAATTCAGGATGCCAAGCACTACATAGATGACATCAGTCCCAGATCGCTTTCACTGCAAACCCTTTGCTTAGTTTATTTAGCCTATTTTCAGGGAATGAGTTGCAGATGGATATTTTAAATATTTATGAACGATTCTTCATAAACTTGAGTGTTTTTTTTTAAACAGAAGCCAAGTTGGCTGTTATTTCCTCCGGTAAATTAATACAAGAACCTTTTGTCAATTATAATTTCTCAATTATGTTGATACACATAGTCCACCAATGCGTGGTTTACAATAGGTTACCATGCGGCGATCGCAAATAATGCGGTACAATAGGAGTATATTATTGTTTCTTGTGAGAAAGTTAATTAACTACGACATAAGAAAGATATGCTTCAGTTACATTGGTGAGATCACCTCTGGAGTCCTGTGCACTGCACTGGTCAACGGTAGACAAAAATTGCTGGAGTAACTCAGTGGGCCGGGCAGCATCTCTGGAAAATGTGTGGAAAGGAACTACAGATACTGGTGTAAAATGCAGATGCACATAAAATGCTGGAGTATTTGAGGGACAGGCAGCATCTCTGAAAAGAAGGAATGGGTGACGTTTCGGGTGCTGCGTCTGAAGAAGGGTCTCGACCAGAAACGTCACCCATTCCTTCTCTCCAAAGATGCTGCATGCGCCGCTGAGTTACGCCAGCAATTTGTGCCGATCTCTGCAAACATGAATAGGTGACATTTCAGGTAGAGACCCTTCTTCAGATTGAATGAGTGGGCGGAGGGAGGGGGGAGAAGCTGGAAGCGAAAATTGCATTGGTCACCTCTTTTAACGACACGGAACAAATCAGGGAGGATTTCTAGATCGAGTTGCAGAATGGGCGGATTCCTTTTGGAAAGGTTGGACAAGTTTAGTTTGTTTCCGTTAGACTTTGGAAACTTTACCGCGACCTGAATTGAAACTTAACTGAATCTTTTCACTAAATCCCGGACAGTCCTTTTGCGGACAGTCTAGAATTAGGTATCACCGTTTCAGGGATTTTGATGAACGGTCTAGACGCAAAATGTGGACAACATGTTTCCTCCCCTGTTCGATCCAATGAGTTCCTCCTGCGGATTGGTGCGCTGGGTTCCACCATTTGCAATTAATTGTGTTTTCACACGTTCACAATCTCACATGTTATAGGAGTAGAATTAGGCTACTCGGCCCATCGACTTTACTCCGCCATTCAATCGTGGTTATTCTCCGCCTCCTAATCCAATTTTTCCGCCTTCTCCCCATAACCCTTGACATCCGTTCCAATCAAAAGAAAATCTATCTCTGCCTAAAAAATACCCTCTGACTTGGCCTCCACTAACTTCTGTGGCAATGAGTTCCACAGATGAACTACCCTCTGAATAAAAAGGTTCCTCCCCACCTCCTTTCCAAAAGAACGTCCTTTAATTCTGAGTCTATGACATCTGGTCCTGGACTTCCTCACCAGTGGAAACATATTTTCCACATCCACTAGATCTATGCCTTTCATTATTCTGTAAGTTTCACTGTTTTAGTTCAAAGGGTCATCAATTTAAGACAGTGATGGGATATTATTTTTCACTTGGAACTTCTCGCAACTTCCACCACAACGGATTGTGGAATCAAATGTGGAAATCGGTTTATGGCAGAAGCAAATGGAATCATGGTAAACAGTGCAGCGAATGATTTCAGTGAAGAATGTGGAATTGATTTACAGTCATCTTTGATTCTATTTAACGGGCCCCACCTTGAGGAATGAATGGTAAATTCCTACTCCAATTTCGTAGATTTTGAATACGTGTGCTCTATGAGAAAAATCCATTGATCTATTAGATTAGTCCAATATTATTTCTTCAAAACACAAACTAATTGAGGAAATCAGCGTTGGAAAATAACTGCAGATGCTGGTACAAATCAAAGGTATCACAAACTGCTGGAGTAACTCAGCAGGTCAGGCAGCATCGAGGAGAGAGGGAATGGGTGACGTTTCGGGACGAAACCCTTTTCCAGTCTGAAGAAGGGTCTCCACCCGAAACGTTACCCATTCCCTCTCTCCTCGATGCTGCCTGCCCTGCTGAGTTATTCCAGCATTTTGTGATACCTGAGGAAATCAGCGGGTCAGAGTGTCAGAATGCTCTCTGACCAGCTGAGTTTCTCCAGCACTCTGTGCTTTTCTGAACATTCCTATTTCTGCAGTTTTCTGTGATAACAATATATTTTTTTGGTATGGTGACTAAATAATCAATATCTTCTATTTATATATCTGTTAATTTAGACTTTGACAAACATAAGGATAACGACGGTGAGCTGCACAAACTTTAAGCGGACAATATGGCTTTACGTAAAATTATTTTTATTTCCCTTAAACAATGAATTTGTAATTCGTAAAAATTAAATACATGGAACAAACGAACAACCATGTGCTCCATTATTGATGGCCGGTCGCCCAGCTTTGCAGACTTTTCCGAGCATTAGGCTGACGAAGCGTCTCCCGGATCCAACGACAAGTCAAATCAAAGGTGAAAGAATGGCTCAATTGCGCTTCTATTCACTGGAATTTAGGATGAGATGGTATATTATAGAAACATATACAATTTTTAAGGGACAGGCTAGATGCAGTAGAAATGTTCCCAATGTTGGGGGGGAGTCCAGAACCAGGTGTCATGGTTTATAAATAAGCAGTAGGCCATTTAGGACTGAGATAAGGAAAGACTTTTACAACCAGAGAGTTGTGAATCTGTGGAATTATCTGTCACCGATGGCAGTGAAGCCCAATTCATTGGATGTTTTCAAGAGAGAGTTAGATTTTGCTCTAAGTGCTAACGGAATCAAGGGATATATGGGAGAAATCAGGAACGAGGACTGATTTTCGATGCTCAGCCATGATCATACTGAATGGCGGTGCTGTCTGGAAGGGCCGAATGGCCTGTTCCTTCACCTATTTTCTATGGTTCTACTGTCTCATTGATTCTAAGTACGCGATGTAAAATGAACTTTCAATTATTCTGAATTCAAGCAAATCTGCACGTCATAGGTTTCTAATTGGCTAATACTAATTGTAATTTATATTACTCGTTTCAATTATTCGATGTATATTCAAACATTAGCGTTATTTGAAAAGCTTCTTGAATTCCGTATCAAATTTGAAGCCAAAGGTACTTTCAGTGTCGCTTTCTGCCATTGCATATCAGAGTGTTTTGGTTGGACCAGAAGGAGGAGGCCAGTGGGCTGATCCACCACACATGGTTTTGGTGAGTGTGGCTATTCAGAGTACACGGGCAGTGATTCTCTCCAGTGGTCTGGTCGCCAAGCTAATTAATCCGTTTCGATGACCAAGTTATCAAATCTTCTGAACATTTTTGCCTTCTAATCGATTGTTTAGCTCCTGTAATATTAAGTAGGCTTCTATGTAATCATGTGCATGCACCAGCTAAGCATGTTGGTATATTTATACATTTACAAATCTTGCAGAATCTAAAATTAAAGAGTCAAAAAAAGGTAAATTGCTACTTTTATTTTCAGTTTAGTTTAAACAGGTTAACTCATCCCTTCCCATCCAAACCAGGAACCTTCCCCTGAAACCGCAGAAGATGAAACACTTGTCGCTGTACCTCTTCCCTCCACTTGGTCCAGGGACCCCGATAGTCCTTTCAGGTTTTGTAGAGGTTCACGTGCACCTCCTCCAACCTCCTTCACATCATGTTGTTCAAGATGTGGGTTCTTATACGTCGGCGACACCAAACGCAGACTGGCCGATCGGTTCGCGGAACATATTCGTTGTGCCCACGTGAACACACCCGATCTTCCGGTTGCTGGACACTTTAATTCTCCTTTCCCATTCCTACGCAGACCTTTCTGTCCTCTGTCTCCGTCATTTTCAGAGTGATGGTAAACGCAAATAGTAGGAACAACATCTCATATTTCGCTTGGGCTGCTTAGAGCCCAGTGGTATGGATATTGATCACTCTAACTTCACGTAGGGAAGGCATTCCCTCTCTCTCTATCCATGCCCCACCCAACTCGCACTAACTTCTCATTTTCACCCTACAAACAGCTTAAAATGACCTGTTTCCTTTATCATCTTCACGTTTTTGCATATCTTTCATTCATTTCGCAAGACAGTTATATTGAAATACGTTGGATAATTTAGGCAGAATGGAAAGATTTCACAGAAGCAGAATGAATTCTGATTCGAAAAGAAGAATCATATAGTGTAGACACAAAATGTTGGAGTAACTCAACTGGAAAATGAATGAGTGACGCTTCGGGTTGAGACCCTTCTTCAGACTGATGTCAGGGGAATGGGCGGGACAAAGATAGAATGTAGTCGGAGACTGTAAGCCTGGTGGGAGAACTGGGAAGGGGTTGGAGAGGGAGAGCAGGAGTTATTTGAAGTTAGAGAAGTCAATGTTCATACCGCTGTGGTGAGGAAGCGAAATAGGAGGTGCTGCTCCTCCAATATGCGCTGGGCTTCACTCCGTCAACGGAAGAGGCCAAGAACAGAAAGTTCAGATTGCGAATTGGATGGGGCAGTTGAAGTGCTGTGCATCCGGGTGATCAGGTAGGTTAAGACGGGCTGAGCGGAGGTGTTCAGCGAAACGATCGCCGAAACCGGCGCTTGTTCTCGCCGATGTCGAGAAGTTGACACCTGGAACAGCGGATACAGAAAAATTAGGTTGAAGGAGGTGCAAGTGAACCTCTGCCTCACCAGCAAAGACAAGTTGTGTCCTAGGATGGAGTCGACGGGTGAGGTAAAGGGACTGGTGTTGCATCCTCTGTGGTTTCAGGGCAAAGTGCCTGGGGAGGGGGTGGTTTGGGTGTGAAAGGAGGAGTTGACCAGGGAGTTTCGGAAGGAACGGTCTTTGCGGAAAGCAGAAAGGGGTGGAGATGGGAAGATGTTTCCAGTAGTGGGATTCCAATGGGGGTGGCGAAATTGGAGCATTATATGCTGTATGCGACCGATCATATATCTTAGTTTTGGATATTTGATGTCGATGTAATGGCGTCTTTCCTCAATAGAGTCAGAGAGTCATTGGCTCATAGAGTCACAGAGTAATAGAGTGATACAGTGTGGTAATAGGCCCTTCAGCTCAACTTGCCCACACCGGCCAACATGTCCCAGCTATGTACCTGCCTGCGCTTGGCCCCGGTACCTTCCAAACGTGTCCTATACATATACCTGTCTATGTGTTTCTTAAACAGTTTTGTGAACTGTTTCTTAAATATAAAATATTTTGTAAATGTATTTTTTATTTTAAATAAGACATTTATTTCACTTTTTAATTCATGACCACAGGACAGGACTGGCGGTCTTCGACATTTGACACGTCAGTGTTAAAAAAATGTGAATCGACTTGGCGAAATGCTGGAGCAAAATTAACATACACTAATTTGAACTTCTAGAACCGGAGCTAATTCTTTGATTAGAAGCAACAGGGCAATTTTTTATTTTTTTTGCAAGGGTGGCAGGATTTTGACGTTTTAATTTCTTCAATCTCAATTACCCTCATTGAATTGGGCGGAGATGAAAATAATGAGCGGCGTAATTAATAATCGATAGAAATATCAACGTTTCTGTCCTTCGTCGCACTTTAAAACCGGCACAATAAATGAACTGAGAGTAGCTCCCGTTACATCGACACGTGTAGACTACACGGATGAGGAATTACCTCGTTTAATTGGGATTCATTTTACCCGCAAACATTTCTACCAAAATGATGCAACGTCGCCTGGATGTATACAACATGAAAATGCCACACCATAATTACTCGTCAATCCAAGTAACGAATGGAATCCCCTCCCTTCTCACCGCAAAATCCCAACTTCATACCCACGAGGAATGAGAGCACCAAAAAGAAGGAAACATTTCTGCCTCCATCCATAGCACCAAACATCCTGACTTGGAAACAGCACACTTACTTTATTGTCGCTGGCGAGAGACACGGTGCAATCTATGCATGAATACCATACTGCGCAGCTTCCTCACGGGGACCGTGAAAGTGTAAAATGGGGCTGAACATCACCTTTGAGAATTGCCATAAATTATGGCCATATTAGCAATGACCATGTCCGCATATCATTTCAAAAACGCAAACTGATTTTGCTACAGGCCTCTTGCAGCCAGCGGGACTTTAAGGACCGGACCAAGAAGCTTGGCATTGCTTCGCAAAGGTCATTCATTTACTCATCACCTCTAACATTCGGAATAAATCAAATCATCCATTGGATTACATGATAACTCATAAACGATATTAGTTCCTAGAGTAACATGGGAAATTGATTGGGGAATAGCTAAATTAGCTGGGAAAGGGCCAAATTCTTTGTGTTCGAATGATGGAACCAAACACTGACCCTACTTTAAAAAACAGGATAACATCCCGACAATTTTGCTCCAGTTGCGAACCTGAGGGAGGAACAAGCGTTCGAAAGGAATATGGAGAACAATTCACACATGAAGATTCCGGCTAGTGAGTCACGACCAGTAATGTCACCCATTCCTTCTGCCCAGAGTTGCTGCCTGTCCCGCTGAGTTACTCCAGCATTTTGTGGCAACCTTCGATTTAAACCAGCATCTGCAGTTCTTTCCGACACAAATTAAAATGCTTAACTAACTTCGCTTGAGGTGTAGTTCCACATTCATTTTAATGAAAATTAAAGTACTTCTGGTGTAAGCCAACACCTTCGCAACCCCATCAGTGTTTGTTAGACGCGTTTTGTTAAATTTCACTTACCTAGTTTTTGTATAAAAGAATCGTTTTGACAGAGGACGCAATTCCAAGAGCGCCTGGTTTTGTGGATAGTTGTGGACTCAGCTCTCAACATCACACAAAGCATCCTCCCTTCCATTGACTACATCTACACTTTCCTCTGCCCCGGTAGGCCCACCAGCATAATCAAGAACGACTCTCATCGCGGACATTCCCTTTTCACCACTCTCCCGTTAGACAAGTGGTATAGAAGTGTGAAAACGCATACCTCTGGATTCAGGAACAGTTCCTACCCAGCTGTTAATCGGCAAATGAATATCCCTATTATCAATATCCCAAATGAATATCCCTATGAACATAGGGAGCGGTCATTAGCTAACGTATACCTCATTGGAGACCCTCGGACTACCTTTAATCGGATTTCAATGGTCTTTATCTTACAGTAAACATTATTTCCTTCATCATGCATCTGTAAAAGGTGTAACGCTCGATTGCAATCGTGTGTAGTATTTACAATGACTGGATAGCACATAACAAAAACACTTTTCACTGCACCTAGGCACACGTGAAATGAACGAATCGAACTAACTGTTACCTCCACACCCTATACCATAATCTCAACAAGAACTTCACGGTAAGTCAGTTTGACGAGGAAGATTTCCACATGTAACATGGCGCATGAGATGGTGTTTACACTGAATATTACAGAAATAAAAGGATGACGTTCCAACCATGAGTGAAGAAGCGAGGGTCGCATCTCTGCAGAGACACTGAACATGATATTGGGAATCGTGATTTGGATAGACCTATGCTAAGAATATGTACCCCAATTACGCTTAAGGCAAGCATATTTCCAGTTTCTTTCAGATAAAATACAATTAGGTCAATGCTACTGACTACTGTTATACTGTTGTCAACAGGCTTATTGCTGCATTGAAAGTAACCTAAAAGTCTCCGTGTAATTTCCGTTCCAGAAATGGAGATATTAGAAGCAATTCTCAAAGATGTCGGTACGTTCTACTGTTGATTACCGGTTTTACTCACTATGTTTAATTTCATGCATGAAATACTGCGATATCTGCATCCGTTTTTGTTTCATAAAACTACAAATGTTAGATAGTTAGTTACATTAAACATTCTTGAAATTTTAGTTTAGTTCAGTTTATTGTTGCGTGTATGGAGGTACAATAGTTGAGCAGCATATTTTTGTTGTACATATTCAGTAAATTTATTTGTTGCTGATCCAGTTGGGGTCTGAAGAAGGGTGTCGACCCAAAACTTCGTCCAATCCTTTCTCCAGAGATGCTTCCGGTCCCGCTGAGCGACTCCAGATTTTTGTGTGTATCGTATTTATTTGGTGCGACATTCCATTTTCAAATTGTGTCTGGTTTGATGGCTATGCTTGAGTATCCTCTTTTTTCTGCGGTCCAGCTTTAGATCATTGCAAAAACTAGCTAATATCGAAACTGCTCGTTCCTCTCATTCCTTATAGAAAAACAAAGAAATATATAGAACATTGTGATTTCAATTACATCGCAAAATCTGCATTTGGCTGCGCCTTTTTAGTCGAAGATAATCAGGAAGAATTACTGTACATATTGAGGATCGCGACTCCAAAGGTCAACAAACTGACATTATCCCACACGTGTTGTCTACCCGTTGAGTTCCTCCAGCTGCTAGCTGTATTTGTTACACTTAACGCACCCCTTGAAATAAGGCGTTAGTGCTGAAATGGCCTCGGCCCATGTTGGTTTGGAATCCCAGTCACCCTCAAGCTAGATCGCTATATAGTTTATATATGGTTCTCTGTCAAATTGTAATTTTCAGAACTAACCACTCTAAGAATCGGTAGATCCACGACACCTGTTTTCGGATTGCTTCTGAAGAGAATATGTAATGATAGCTTTTTGACATGCGGGAAAAATCAACCGGGAAATTTGCCCCGTACCTTTCGTTCGCTTTCCAACTGTTCGTTGGTTTTCTGTGGAAGTTATGCCAACTGAATGAGGAATTTCAAGGCTATTGCATATTTATCCGAATGACTACAGCGCTGCCTTCAGACGGTGCAGCATCAACATATTTTACAATTGCTTATTCGTGGTTTTTACACCGAAATTAATAACCCAAAGAACATTTGAGCTGTTTTTTTAAACGAATTGATAGACGAGGGTTGACAACGTTTGCTGCGTAGGATGGAATGTTTCTTCGTGGAGCGAAATTCCATTGAGTTATTTTTACCAAATGTCTACCTTTATTAGCGGAATACAATCAAATCGCTTGAGTAGTATGGAGACGCACGGAATCGAAGATTCGCCATTACACAAAGACAAAAGTACTGTAATAACTCAGCGGCCCAGCCAGTATGCATGGATAACATGATTAGCTGACGTCTGAAGAACGGCCCAGACCCGAAACATCACCTACAAATGTTCTACACCACTCCGGGTCTTGGTTTGAACAGAAAATGAACATTCAACCTATTAAACTTTGCTTTCCGCACTTTTCATCGTTCTGTTTCTATTCTTATAAAATCTCTTGGCACCTTTCCAGTGACTATGCTTATTGAAAAAACACCTAGTTTGACTAAAGTTCAACAAGTTTATATTTCGGAGAGCGTTCACAAATCTTATTGTTGACAATAGCCTTTGCATTTTTCTTTCCACAGAGGAGCTGCTACGTTTGAAAAATAAAGGTTAATATAAATGATTTATGTCGATATGCTAAGTTCAGTTTAGTTTATTATTATCACTTGTACCGAGGTATGGTGGAAAACAATTGTGTGCGTGCAATGCGGTCAAAGAAAGCACGAAACATAAATAAAGTCATGCGGTCCACAGTGCACAGATCAAGTTTAAAGGGTCCAACATTTAGTGTATAAATAAAGTCCGATAAGCCCTAATGGGAAGATAGATCAGGTCGTTCCCTCTTGGGGGGAAAAAATAAGGAACGCTCACGAAAATCTGATGTATACCATTGTTAATTTGGAAACATCTACTTTGACCATTTCCTGATACTTCAGCGTGGCTTTCTTCCTCAACAACATTTCCCAACTGATAATATGCAGGGTATTCAAGAGAGGACTACTCTATTACAAGCGACTGCTGCGAAAGTATAAATATATGTGAATAATTTGAGAGCACTGAATGTAGATGATGTGCAATTACTTAGCATGTCGTGCTCCAGTTTCCCTTTCAGGTTTCGATCCTGACCATCGGTACTGATTGTACCGTTATGTGTTTCCCCCCGAGCATGGGGTTCGTCACACATTCAAAGGACGGAATGGGAAGCAGGCTAACTGGCTAACCTGTATAAAGCTTGGTCTATACGGTACTCCGTGGAGGACATGAACAGGAGAGGGGTTTGGATGATAAAGAGATAAATGAGTGATCTGAAATGAGAGCCACCGTTGACTGGTTGGGTTCAATGCTGTGTGCCTAAGAAACATATTAAGAGCAGTTGTTAAAGCGGGGCATATGGGATTCCACTGCGAATGCCCGAAAGCTTTTACTAATTTTCTTCTTGAAAAGGAAACTTTCAGAATATTAGTTAATGTTAAATTAAAGACATGTGCTCTATAAATAATGTAACATAACGTACACCATTTGGCTGACGCTTGTATTGCGCACGAACTTCAAATATACTTGTGGCTGTATTTTGCTTAGAATTCCATATTCCTTATTTTCTTGTGCTTTTCATTCAGAAATAAAAGCAATCACCAGCAAAGATGGTAAACGGCAAACTATAAGTACTGGCTTTATGAAAAAAACGCACTTAAATATTAAGTCTGTCCAGCGTACGGGTTTTACATGAAAATAGGGAATGTGGAAATATGAAAATATCGAAGAACATTGGACTTGCATAGAAATGGCGATGGCAAGATTATATTATGTTTCCTTAATATAAGTAAGCCTAGTTACTCATCTAACGTAGCTTATAGTAATACCAATCTATTACTCTTGACAGTTTCTAAATAAAATTATCGACCTGCACGGACGTGTTTTTATTTTGCTTCGGTGCCATTGAGTTTAATTTCCCCTCAATCTCAGCCATATATTACAAATGCAAAGTAGATGCTTATACATTCTGCTGCGAGATCAGCGAGCAGATAGAAAGACCAATGCAATGATGTTGAATACCACGTTTACATAAGATCATACTGTATGTGATAAGAGCTTAATTAGGCCATTCGTCCCACCAAGTCTACTTCTACATGCAATCGTGCCTGATCTATCTCTCCCTCCTAACCCCGTTCTCCTGCCTTCTCCCCATGAATTGTGACTCCTGTATTAATGAAGAATCTATCGATCTCTGCATTTAAAATATTCACTTGGTGTGCTTTTTATTTGTCTTGTAAAATGGGTCAATTTCGTGGAAAGTAAATCACTCTACTTTCCGCGAAATTGACCCATTTTACAAGAAAAATAGAAACCACAGCAAATCATTTTATCTGACACTTGACACTATTAATGCGCCTAATATGTATACCTTTCTCTTAGACAATACACAAGAGACAATAGGTGCAGGAGGAGGCCATTCGGCCCTTCGAGCCAGCACCGCCATTCAATGTGATCATAGCTGATCATTCTCAATCAGTACCCCGTTCCTGCCTTCTCCCCATACCCCCTGACTCCGCTATCCTTAAGAGCTCTATCCCGCTCTCTCTTGAATGCATTCAATTGTCCTCCACTGCCTTCTGAGGCAGAAAATTCCACAGATTCACAACTCTCTGACTGAAATTTTTGTCCTGATCTCTGTTCTAAATGGCCTACCCCTTATTCTTAAACTGTGGCCCCTTGTTCTGGACTCCCCCAAAATTGGGAAAATGTTTCCTGCCTCTAACGTGTCCAACCCCTTAATAATGTTATACGTTTCGATAAGATCTCCTCTCATCCTTCTAAATTCCAGTGTATACAAGCCTAGTCGCTCCAGTCTATCAACATATGATAGTCCCGCCATTCCGGGAATTAACCTAGTAAACCTACGCTGCACGCCCTCAATATCAAGAATATCCTTCCTCAAATTTGGAGACCAAAACTGCACACAGTACTCCAGGTGCGTTCTCACTAGGGCCCTGTACAACTGCAGAAGGACCTATTTGCTCCTATACTGAACTCCTCTTGTTTTGAAGGCCAACATTCCATTTGCTTTCTTCACTGCCTGCTGTACCTGCATGCTTCCTTTCAGTGACTGATGCACTAGGACACCCAGATCTCGTTGTACGGGATTGTTCCTAACTTGACACCATTCATATAATACTCTGCCTTCCTATTCCTACAACCAAAGTGGATAACCTCACACTTATCCACATTAAACTGCATCTGCCATGCATCCGCCCACTCACACAACCTATCCAAGTCACCCAGCAAACTCATAGCATCTTTCTCACAGTTCACACTACCACCCAGCTTTGTATCATCTGTAAATTTGCTAATTAGGAGAAGAAGTAATGTTTAAGATGGCGAACGGAAGTTGTGTCTAGTCCACGAAGATGACTGACTGAACTCTGGCTAAATGTGACTTATCCACATTGGTGGTCGAATTTGTGTCTATATTTTCTGTACAAAAGTGACTCGCGTTCTTTGCACGTCAGATGGTAGGAATCGAATCGGTGATTATTAAGTCTAAACAATTAAAACAGTAGCCGTTCTGACGTGTCTACATTTATTTCACAGCTGGCATGACTGCAATCAAAAAATACAAAAGTAAGTCTTTTTAAATACTTTCGATGGCCAGAATATCGTTCTCCTGTAGCTTTGCGTGTTGTAACAAACAAAGATCCAGTGTAGAGGTGCACGATAAGGCAGAATAATTAGAATTGGAATTTCACTGCTTATCCAGTCAAAATCAATGGAAGACAAAATCGTGCTGAACGCCAATCAATTCGATGTTCATTTGTCGAGTTGTGGACTGAAGCAAGGATAGAAATGATTTCTAAGGTCAATTTAAACTTCCCTGCCGTTGCTGGGTTAGACTCAACTCCGCACTACGCCCAGAAGCGTTTTCATAATGAACGCCGATGAGGTTCAGATACATTTCATTTCCGATCACAAATGGTGGTATGCTACGATTGCACAACGGTAGATTTGCTCCCTAATAGCACTTGCACCGCTGGGGACCCGGGTTCCATCCCGACTAGGGGTGCAGTCTGTACGGAGTTTGTACGTTCTGCCAGGCTCCTCGGGGGATTTCTCCGAGATCGTCGGTCACCCCCCACACCCCAAAGACATACAGGTTTGTAGATTAATTGGCTTGGTATAAGTGTAAATTGTTCCTGGTATGTGGAGGATAGTGTTGGGGTGCGGGGATCGTTGGGTGGTGCGGACTTGGTGGGTTGAACGGTCTATTCCCGCCCTGTATCTCTAAGGTAAATTAAACTATGGGTTATATCCCTTTTGATGGGCACACGGTTTCAGCGAAATCAAAGTAATGTTTATATTTGAACTATGATTCGATGAACATCAACACGTATCATTAGTGCAAAGCCGAGTGCAGTTGCAGGAGCACTTTTAGTTATGTGACTAACATTAATATTCGGAAATTAGTTGTAAGTTGTTCAAATGTTACTACGTTTAGTTGATCATCTGAAGCTTTTAGAAAGTACAACGTGTTTCGTTGGCCTTTACTGATGTTTGTTGGCGCACCTGTGGTCTTCTTGCTCTGCAGCCCATGTCCCCCAATAAAACAAAACCATGACAGGGAAAGCATTTATTTCAAGAGGGCTAAGATACAAAAACGGGGATGTAATCCTGAGGCTCTATCAGGCGCTGGCCAGACCGCATTTGGACAATTGTGAACAATTTTGGGCACAGTATCTGAGGAGGGGTGTGCTGGCCCAGGAGCGTGTCCAGAGGAGGTTTACAAGAATTACCCTAGGAATGAAGTGGGATAAAATATGATGTGCGTCTGACGGCACAGGGCCTGTACTCGCTGGAGTTGAGAAGAATAAGGGGGGGCCTCATTGAAACGTACAGAATAGCGAAAGGCTTGCACGCAGCGGGCGGAGAGAATGTTTCCACAAGTGGGAGAGACTAGGACTAGAGGTCTTCGCCTCAGAATTAAGGGATGTTCCTTTTGGAAGAAGATGAGGGGGAATTTATTTATCCAAAGAGTGTTTAATCTGGGGCATTATTTGCCACAGAAGGCTGTGGCTGCCAAGTCAATGGATATTCTTAAGGCAGAGAGGGTTAGATTCTTGATTAGTACGAGTGTTAGGGGTACTGGGGAGAAGGCAGGAGAATATGGTTAGGAGAGAGAAATAGATCACCCATGATTGAACGGCGGAGTAGACTTGATGGGCCAAATGGCCTAATTCTGCTCTTATCACTTATGACGTAATGAAAACAGGTAGACGCACAGATAGGAACATCAGGAATAACGTTTTCACACAAAGGGTGGTGGGTGTATGGAACGAGCTGTGGCAGAAGGATGATGGAAATAGGTACTATCGCAGGTACTAACGTTTAAGAAACATTTAGACAGTTACGTGGACAGGAAAGATTTGTAGGGATATGGGCCAAACTCAGGCACGTGGGACTGGTGTCGATCGGACATGTTGGCCGATGTGGGAAATGAGGATTCGGACGCAGAGGCGAGTCTTACAAATGTATTAAGAAGTTGCGGACTCGGGCTGATTACCAGCGCCAGATTCTGCACAAGACGCCCGATCTGCTTCATCCCACTCTTTTTGCTATGGAGAAATCCGCACAAGGACGATCGATGTTAGCTTCCCCAATAGAGCCCCGGTAGTGTAGATCTATGCATAAGGTATGCCCAATCCAAAATCCAGTCTCTGCGTGAATGCAAATGTTCGGATCTTCTATCCCCTCGTTACAGAATCTATCGATCTACGGAGAATATGGGGGGGGGGCAATGGTATTGTGAAACTTCCTTGTGTTTCTCTTTATTTAAAAAAAATATCGTAGACAGAAAAGGTCAAAGGGTCTGATGTGTAGGGATGCAAACTGTCATACATTTTTATTCATCTCAATTTTATTTGTCTAGTTGCTCTCAAGTTGGATCCAACCACAGCAGACCCACGATATTTCGTTGCAAGCGATAATCTTAATGTCCGGTGGATTGATAGTCCATGGGAAATCAGTGAAGATCGAAAGAAATATGTCGGAACGTACCTATTGTGGGGAACAGATGGATTTTCGTCAGGAAAACATTATTGGGAGATAATGGTGAGCGAGGGATCAGTCTGGGCTGTCGGGGTGTCGCCGAAGACAACGACCGGCAAAAAATGGATTCGAGCTTCCAAAGAAGAAAACTACTGGACCGTGCTCCTCTGGAATATTGGGAATAATGAGATAGAAACAAGGACATTGGGTCACTTCATCACCATCGTTCATCATCTCAAGATTGGAATTTACCTGAGCATCGAAGAAAGTAAAGTGACATTTTACAATATCGATACAGAAAAACCTATTCACCAATTCACCGGACGATTTGACGGTGTCTTTTATCCTGTATTCAGGTTTTTCAATGGTATAACCAAAAGTAAAACGTTGATCGTTCTTTAGTACTTTTCAAATGCGGCAGGGTGGAAGCACGCACTGAAGGGGATGCCAATAACTTCCATCCTTAGCTCCGGTGGTGTTGACTGATGAAATCGACATGCGGTGCTGAGAATATGGAGTTCATGTGGAAATTTCGCCTGACTGCATATTTATGCGTTTCTATATCTGTCGCTCTGTTCATCATTTCCGCTTCCCTCTACCCATGCCTCCGTCCGTCTATCTTCCTGTCTGTCTGTCTGTCTGTCTGTCTGCCTGGTCGTCCGTTCGTCCGTCTATCTGTCTGTCTCTCTATGTCTATGTACCAATCTGTTCATATCAGTATAAATGGTTCTACCACAGAGAAGTATACATTTTTCAAGGAGAACGGCAGTTTGCCGAAGAAGGGTCCCGACCAAAAACGATGCCTATGCATTCCCATCCGAGGTGCTGCCTGGCCCGCTAATTTCCTCCAACATTTGGTGCTTTGCGCATGACTCCTGCATCTGCAGACTCATGTGTCTGCGAAATGGAGATGTTTGTTATGTTGTAGATATCAAGGATATGGGACACAGGAGGGGTTATTTTTGTGAGGTGCACAACCAGCCACAATCCAAATCAACCTGCGAGAGATAACTTCATCTTGTTTACCGCGCTTCTATATTTTTCTAAATGTTAACATGCATGTCTTTTGATATCCTATGAAAAAGTGAGCACTGCTGGGTAATGACGCTCAAAGTGCCTTCTTGATATTCTTACTTCTCCTGTTTGTAAGAGAAGTTAACGCAGTTCGTATTGATATACCAGCAATAGAAGCTAATAAACACATTTAAGTGAATTGTTTATTTTTGTTCATTTGGTATTAACGAATTTCTTTCTGTATGGTTTCCGTTATACATCCATTGTCTTCATCTGCTCAGAGTATATCTTGAAGGTTTAACATGACTTTGCCAAAGTACCCTGTTGTAATTATGCCAACCCCAACATCTGTAACAATACTTGATATATTGATCTTTATTTTATGCAATTGGCAATGCTTCCATTAACTACAGTGCTTCATTTGGAATAAAAAATCTTCACATTCATTTACATGATGGGAGGTTGGTGCAAAAACTGGAGTCGGTTCAGTGGACAAATGATTTACTTCAATTTCCTGCCTGAGCTGATGTATTGAAAAATGGTACTGCGTTATTTTAACAAATTATTTCTTACTGATTGATGTGCAGGACGCAACTGCAAATGCTGGTAGAAACCGAAGATCGACACAAAAAGCCGAAATAACTCAGCGGGGCTGGCAACATCTCTGGAGGGAACGAATAGGTTACGTTTCGGGTCTGAAGAATGATCTCGACCCGAAATGTCACCCATTCCTTCTCTCCAGAAATGCTGCCTGTCCCACTGAGTTGCTCCAGCTTGTTGTGTCTATCTTACTGATTGTTGTCTCGTGTCGATAGGCGCCGAGCTGTTAATAACACTGCACTTTCAGTTTGGTAGTTGACGTCTGGTCAGTTGACCGATACGAAATGCATAAACTATATTTGAATTGTTTATTCTTCGTTGGCCTGTTGATACGACGTTATTATTATAATGTTTTTAATTTAAACTTTGTAATAATGCAATATTCGCGCAAAATTACTCTTCTCGTACTTTGCAATTTATCCGGCGGTTGAGGGGATGGGCAGCGAGAGAGTGTGCGTCGGTAAGACCAATGACATATGAAGGGGCAGATAACTTATAATAGTCGCTTCTGGCTTACGTTTGCGTAATTTAATACCCTTAAAATTCATCGGAAATGGTCGCGAAGTTCGTCAAAACAGCGGCTTTGCCGTCTTTACAAAATGGCCGTATGCTGTATGAAAATTGCATGCACCATAGCCGGCCTGACCTCAACAACAGAACACTCGGTGCAATAAAACTAAAGACGAATTGTAATCTATTTCATTTCATATCATGACTTTCGAGCTGGTCTTTGTGAACCCGGTCGAAATTGCAGCCACGTCACTGGCTATCATTAAAGGTCTGAATTTAATACCACGACCCCCGAAGTTAGTGCGCTCCTTGACGTAAATGTAGCTGCGGTCCTTTAGGTCATCGGCAGGACGTCAAGTTTCGAGGACTCAGCAGTCCAAATTCCAAAGAATTATAACAACCGCTGTATCAATGAGTGTCTACGTGGGAAAGTCAATTAAAAGTTTCTGAAGGCATGAAATTCAGATCATCAAGAAACCGCGTTTGGTTTCCTTTGTAATTAGACTTTCAGCTAGTATGTAGCTTCGTTGTGCGGGTACCTATAGGTCTATTGTAACTTCTCGGGTTTGATTGCAAAACTGAATACACTTTCCACGATCGTATATGTGCAATCAATTCTTCGCCCTCCAGGAAATTGAAAACGTCCCAACATCATCATGTACCTCTCACTACTGAGAGGTCTTTTTAAGGCCGAGATAGAGAGAATATTGATTAGTACGCATGTCAGGAGTTATGAACTGAAGGCAGGAGAATGAGATTTGGAGGGTGAGATAGATCAGCCCGATTGAATGGCGGAGACTTGACGGACCGAATGACCTAATTCTACTCGTATCGCTTATGAACATGACTACTACCGTACTTTCCAGTTCGATGATAAACCTGCACGCCAGCACTTTTTCCCATCCTGTATCTTAACGTTCGCCCATGATAATCATGTGGCGACATCCGGTGGTATTGTTTTTACTGTATCGTGAGGATTTAAGTAGCAATCAACGACGTGTCTACGATGCCATTCGTCATCGAGAAAAAAACCCTGCAATACCAAGGATGATTCATCATTTTGAGCAGCTTGATACGATGAAATGGTATATGTTCAACCGCTAAATCTATTGTAATTGGAAGGCATTATATAGTTTACAAAGTCTGCGCAGTTTACAACGCCTGTAAATCATTTTTGGGAGGTAGGCTCCATGTGCAATCATTTCTGGAACTACAACGCAATGGATCATGCTACTAGCACAACTGCATTAAGTAAAAAGGAACTGCAGGTGCTAGTTTAAACAGAAGATAGACATAAAAAGCGGGAGTAACTCAGCGGGTCAGGCAGCAAATCTGGAGAGAACGAATGGTTGACGTTTGGGGTCGAGACGTGGTCGGGTCCAGTCTGAAGAAGAGTCTCGATCCGAAACGCCACCCACTCCTTCTCTCCATATTTGCTGCCTGACCCGACGAGTTACTGCAGTATTTGTATTATATAGCTTCAGCTCCATTATAGGCGTTTGGAGAGAAAAAAAAACATACCTTCAACACAGAACATCACACAACACTTCAATCCCAATGAAATCTCTTTCAGATGTCGCCATTATTGTAGTGTCGGAGAGTCCACAAACAGATTTATGCGGAAACAGATTCTCCAGGTCGCAACCAGGTCAGCATTCATTATATGCAAGAAAGAGCTGCAGATCTGATTTAAACCGAATATGGACACAAAAAGCTGGGGTAACTCAGAGGGACATGCAGCATAACGGCAGAGAACGAATCGGTGATGATTCGTGTTGAGACTTTATTCCTACTCCTTTTTTTCTAGTGATGCTGTCTAACCCGCTGAATCACAGTGAAAAAGACGTTCGCACCACAGAACAGAAGGGAGCAGTTTAATTCATGGCTTCATGTTCGGCTAGGACAAGTTAAACCACTTTTCGCGACAGTTCTGCCTCCATGCACAGCTTTGTACACTCATAACCTTTTAGTCTTTTCATCTGTGGCGTTTTCCCAACTGTCTGCCAATGAAGCACCCTCACATGTAGCAATCCATCTATTACTTGTCTGGTTTTGCCCCGTCCCCATCTGTCTTCCAGCTGCTTTACCACCGCCCAAACTACAATCAATCTGAAGAAGGGTCACGATCTAAAACGGCGCCCATCCATGTCCTCCGGAGATGCTGTCTGACCCGCTGAGTTATTTTAGAACTTTGTGTCTGCACTTTGTGTGCACTGTGTATTTTCTAGCTAATTTGGAACCTGGTTGCTTTGCAGATATTTTAGAGTGAATCGCTGTACCGACATCGCACACGTGTCCGCCAGTTCTGATGCAGGCAGGGAAATCGAGTTATCGGAAGATGGAGAGTTCGAGATTGAGTTCGGAAGGTGACAACTTTGTAGATAACACGTGGCTACAGTCTCGTTTTAGTTTAGTTTACTTTAGCGATACGGTGGGGGAAACTGGCTCTTCAACACACAAATTCCACTCTCACAAGAGATCCCCGCACACTAACACTATCCTACTCATACTAGGGACAAATTATAATTTTACCGAAGCCCGTTAACCTACAAACCTGTACGTCTTTGCAACGTGAGAGTCAACCAAGGCACCCGGGGAAACCCTGAAGGTCACGGGGAGAACGTACAAACTCCGTACAGACAGCACCCGCAGTCAGAATCGAACCCGGGTCTCTGACCTTATAAATGATCAACCGGACCGCTGCGTCACCTTGCGGCCCCTAGTGATCAGAGAGGATCTTGACCTTTCAATGACCGTCCGTTTAAATCTCCGTTTCACATCAGCTCAAACATATCTCTCAGGTTTCAGTGATAATTATAACGAGGCCCAGGTAATGTTGCACTCTTCTGGAACACTACCGAATTCGTAACTTTCAAGCAACTTGCTTTAATTGCCTGTATCAGAACTGGCCAGTGCACCTGTGCTGTTGGTTCAACTTTTCCCGCCCTTTGACCACCTACACTGCTAAGCGTGTTCCCGCATGCCGCAGGATTTAGTATTTTTAATTTTCCGATCTCGTTGTTTAACTATCCCTCCCCCTTCCCTCTACATCCCCCTCTCCCACTCTCTTCTTCTTCTCACCCTGTCTCCCACTCTCCCACACCCAGACGCTCCCCCTTCCTCTCCTCACGCTCCCCCTCGCTCTATCGTTCCTCTGCCCTCTCCATCACCCTCTCCCTCTCTGCCTCCCCCTCTGCTCTCCTCTTATCCCAATTTATTCCCTACTATCCAAACTTTGGTGATCGCCACTCTTTTGTAGTGTGAAGATAATTATTATCAATAGAAATAAATGTCAACCTGCCTTTCTAAATATGGACCCACCTGCAATCCTATTGACGTCAAGCCACCAAGCCAAATGCAAGATTCTTTTCTTAGTTTTCACCATGGTGTTACAAGTTGTATTCTAGGAGCAGAAGGATAATTATAACTCTTTCTGGAAGAAAGAGAATTTGGAAAAGCTTTCTGAATACTGGCGCAGTGTTATGATGGCAGTCATTATCCTGCTGGAAAATTCGCAGAAGGGACGGCTAATTTGACATCATTCATCATTAATACGGCACTTTTCAAAACATTGAAAAAACCCTCCACCTGTTTATATTTAGAGACTGTGTTTTTAACTGTATTTTTTTGGTAATCTCATACGGTTCCTTTACTCGGCAGGATTGTTCGTGATATAGAGAGCACGTGTTGCCACACAGCATTTCTCATCCTTCCCCGCAGAGTAAGATAAATTTGCGGAATTTCCATCAACTTAGAAAATAGGACTCATTAATTAATCCACTTTTGAAGGAGAGTAGCGGAGGAGTGGAAAATGCGAGTGAGCCGTCAATTCATACGAATGCTGCAACAGAATAATTCAGAACCAAGATCGTGTATAACAAACTGCAGGTTTTCATCGATTGGCATCGATTTATAAAGATAAGATTTAGAAAGAAATGTTAAACCTCAACAAGGGCTACATTAGGCAGCACTAATTCGATCTAGTCTTCAATGCTTTGCCATTCTAATATAAATTACAATATAGACGATCCATAGTAGTCTGGCCAATTTCACATTTTTACATCTTAAACCTAATGTTTTTAATCTTGTTCTGGCTTTCCTCGTTTCATTGTTTCAAGTTTCAGGGTCAGTTTGTTGTCTCGTGTACCAATTAAGCTACAATGAAATTCGAGTTACCACACAGCCATATTTTTTAAAAAAGCAACAATGCACACAACTACATAAAAGTTAACACAGTGGATTCCGCATATTCCTCACTGTGATTGAAGGCAATAGAGTCTAAACTTCTTGATTCTCCCGCGGTGGCGGCAGAGAAACCATCCGCAGTAGGGGTGATCGACTCTCCCGCAGCCGGCGATCGAAGCACCCGCGCTAGTGTGGTCGACGCTCCTGCGGCTTAGAGCTCCCGAAGTCGGTCTCTAACTAGCGACCGCGAAGTCCACGATGTTAAAATCCGCACGCTCCCGCGGTTGGCGCTTCAAAGTAACTCCCCTACAGGGATCGCGGGCTCCATGATGTTAATTCCGCAAGCTCCCGCGGTTGGAGCTCCCGAAGTCGGTCTCCAGCAAAGGCCGCCATCTCCTCGGTGTTAGGCCGCAGTGCGGACGGACAAGCGAAACGGAAAAAAATCGCATCTCCGTCGAGGGAAGAGATTAAAAAAGTTTTCCCCAACACCCCCTCCCCACCCAACTCCACATAAAACAACCTAAAGAACACTAAAACATACATTTAACACATACTATCAAACAACAAAGAAGAAAGGGACAGACAAATAGTTGACGAGGCAGCCATTGCTGGCGCCACCCGGTGGCTCAAGCGGTTTGAGCGGCGCATGCGTTAATCTGCACAACCGCCAATATGAAGATACCGTTAACCAACCAATGGCAATGGGATGAATGAATCTGCTCGAAAGTCCTTGTGAATCACATATTCAAACAGACGTTCAAACATGGAATGCTTTACAAATTCATTCTGGCTGGTATCGGATTGTTGACCTTAGTTAACAACGGTAAAAATTGCATTGTTTCCGCCTTGCTCCATGGTGATATTGGAAAGACTACATGCGTTTTGTAGACAATGTTTTACCTTGTCCGATGGAAATTTAGGTTAACCCTGACCAGTTGGAACACTTTTTACTGTACCTCCGAACAAGCGACATTTACAATTTAAGGAAAGATAATTAGGATAGCTATGGAATTCCTTGCATTTGTAATGGACATTGACATAAAGCCGCCACCTTGGATGGGGGTGCTGGGGTCTTGGAGTGGGAGATTGATTAAGGGTGGGGAACAGAAGATTCCCACAATAATAGGGTAAAGTGTAAGTGGGAAGAGAGTTGGAGCAAAAGAGGGGAATTATTGAGCACAAACACTGAAGAACACCGACATGTTCATGTAGTGATCTCCGATTTACCACCTCTTCTAGGACGCATTCCGGCCACTTTTGAAACTTGTCTTTTAAAACAATCTTCATTTCGCCATAAACCCATGCCTTCGTGTTTAATGGCTGTTTTTTTTCGTTTAAAAAATCAGGATAAATGTGTGTCTGTCAAATGTTATGGCGAGAAGGTAGGAGAGCGGGGTGAGAGGGAAAGATACATCAGCCACGATTGAATGGCGGCGAAGAATTAATGGGCCAAATGGCGTAATTCTGCTCATAGAACTTATGAATTTATGAAACTTCTCTGCAGTGAACAAACACAAAGTTCTATTACCCAGAAGGTTGCCGGTCAGATTTTCCCCGCAGAATAACATTCCGGCACGCCAGAACCAATTCAGTGGAGTAAACCATTTAACCTTCTACGTATTGCAGGTATTCATAGCGTGGTTTAGTTAAAACGTGGCATTTGGGAAATCATGCAAAAAAATGCACCTGCTGTTTCGAACAACAAGACGGCTCAGTGACAAAAATTTCACCTACAAGGTGCTCAGATTATATGTGGCTAAGCAACACAACGCAAAGCAATTATAGAGCAATATTCTGTAAACATACTACGTCGGCAAGTTAGGGAGTAATTTGAAATATGAGGACATAATTATGACTCTGATCATGCAAGACCATGATTTTGCGATCTCGTCAAACACACCTCAGATCTGTACGTTCTGAAACCTAAATATCTGAACGAACATTCTTTGTTCCGATGTATTAAGAGGAACAATTAACATCTCTATTAATAATATGAGATCGTATAACATAGGAGCAGAATTGGTGAATTCAGCCCATCGAGTCTAATCGGCCATTCGATCAGTATCATCTACTTTTCCCTCTCCATCCTATTCTCCTTCCTTCTCCCCGTCATCTTTGACACTCTAACTAATCAAGAACCTATGAAACTCTGCTTTAAATATCCCCATTGTCTTGGCCTCCAACACTGTCTTTGGCAATGAATTCCACAGATTCACCGCTCTCTGGTTAAATAGATTTCTCCTCATCTCCATAGAAAGGTACGTCTTTTTATTCTGAGGCTGTGTCGTCCGCTTCTAAACTCTCCCACTATTGGACACACCCTTTCCACATCCACTCTATGCGGGCATTTTATTAATCTTAATACTTAACCGAAGGCGGACCCAGCATCGAGTGACTTTATCCATTTGTTTTGGAAAGAACGACTGCTTGCATATTCGCACTATACTGTATAATCCACAATATAAGTAAGTGCGCGGACAGTGCTCAAATAATTCAGACATACGCCTTTTAGCAATGCCTTACCAGGAATAGATCTGGGAAGCATGCGAGTCAGTGCCACGGGAAAACTACCTGGAAACTTGTTACATCTACGAATTCTGTACAGGAATGTTTCATAACATTCTATATGTATTGTCTAGCCACAACACAAAAATAGGAGGGGTGGCTGTGGCGTAGCGGCAGGGCTGCTGTGGTACAGCGACAGACACCCGATCCTGACTATGGGTGCTGTCCGTACGGCATTTGTATGCTTTTCCTGTGACCGCGTGGGGTTTCACCGGGTGCTCCAGTTTCCACCCACTTTCCCTAGGCGTGCAGGTTTGTAGATTAAACGGCTTCTGCAAATGTCTCTAGTGTGTAGAATATAACGACTTTGCCAGTTATCATTGTCCGTCGCGGAGCAGGTATGTCGAGGGACCATTTCCATTCTGTATCTCTAAACTAAAGTCAAAGATATGCAGATTTTTGATTGGGATAAAAATAGTTCAGTTCCATAGTTGAACATTAGGAATAACCATTCAACGGACTACCGTAAATTTAAAACGAATGGAAGATTGAGTCGATTGCCACCGTGTGCCACCCTATGCTATGTTCATAGCAGGTGCTGAATTACTTATTTGTCGTGGCTTTCAGCGGTGGATTTTGCACGAACACCACGCGCTGGCGAAATATCGGAGGATAGGATGCCCAAGAGTTCACCTGAATGTCTATTTTGCAATGTAGGAACACTGAGCTGCAGATTTTGGTTTATAAATAAACATACACGATGTGCTGGGATAAATTAGCGGTCACGCAGCATCTCTGGAGAACATAAATAGGTGAAGTTTCCGGTTGGGACCCTTCTTGAGGCTGATAATTCAAACAGAATCCGTCTGTAGCGGGGTTTCGACCGTAAATGTCAGCTATCCCTGTTCTCCATGTATGCTGCCTGACCCATTGAGTTACGCTTGTACTTAGTGTCTTTGTTTTATTTTGGAATGCCTGCTTGCTATTCAGTTGCCATTTCTATCGGCTGAGTTCATTAATAAAACGTATTGCCTTCGCGTCAGGCATCTAAGTCTAATAGTTTTACTGGTCGTCGGCGTTGAGCAGCTGCAAACCTCATTTCAGCAGATCACATGACCTCATTTTCTTGTGGCGGCGAAGCAAACAGTTCAACTCTCCCTTTTCTGCTAACGGTGTCACTATCTTCACGGTTGTTATTCTCAAACTTGCTTATCTTTTGGCTGAGCGCCAAAGAACACAGAGGCTGATCCAATGCCAAGCTCATCGCATTGTTAGTTTGAGTTGCAATGTCAGCGATAAAAATGCAAGTTCAGAATTAATGTCTTTTCGTGTTTGCAGTCTGAGTACTGACAGCAAGTCAGTTATAAAAAGATTTTACCCAGAGGTGAGTCGACATTTTCTTTAATATATTATGCGATTACAAATACATTTTAATGGGGTAAAACCTAGCTCATCGTTAACAAATTGAAATTAGGTGATGAATTCGGACACAACTGGTGCTCAGGAATTCATATGGGTTCAATTTTAGGCCAAATTAAAATTTTCATAAACTCTAAGTTATCTGTTGCAATTAGATGGCGTGTCTCAGTTGACATTTCGACTTAACTTTCCAAGCTTTTAGATGCTCGCGTTCCCCACACAACATCAGTTTTGCGGCATTCAGTAAAATCGTCACCAGGAGGGGATTGGATGTTTAGAATTGCGGAGCTTAATATTTGGAGAACAAAAGCATTATTTCGTTACAAACATTTGGATCTACTTCAAACATATCTACTTTTAAGTTTGCATATAATAAACTGTTTGTACAATTACAATAACTGGCCCTTAATCACTTGGAATCGCTTGATTCCTTCCATTAATAAGTTGCCCAACACCGGGCTTATTAATACATTTTAATTAAGGAGAATCAAATTCATGGGAAATGGCTGTGCAATGATTTGACAAATTGTTCAGTATACGAACGTGTCACCATGTACTGTAAAGCGTCTTTGAGTATATGAAAAGCGCTATATAAATAAAATGTATTATTATTATTATTATTATGTACAAATGATCACAGAGAATCCAGGTACAAAAATAATGGAAGCCCATGAACACATTATGTGACAATAACATTCAGCAACCGCAATAATTCAAAATTTCTATTTAATTAGGGCTACCGCAGCATTGCTCATTTTTCCTTCACTGAACGCTTTCTAAGCATCAAATGTCAAATGATATGGGGATTGTGTATTAAATATGTGGCCTTCTAATTTCCCATTCTGAACAAAATGCGCTGGGTTCCACTGATTACGACTTGCAAGGTGTTGGAGTTAAGAACAACTTACCATCTCATAGAATGAACCTCTTTGAGTTATGGGGCTTTCGCATTTTGCAATGTTGTGCAAGTTTGAGGAAAGGGAAGTGCATCCCAGAGTTAACATTTCCCCTCTCATCTATCATTGTTATGTATTTCAACTCTGCTAGAATTATGTCATATATTCGTCCTTCGCGTCTCAATCAATGTGCTCTCCATAGCATTAAACCGATGAGGAGAGTTGCTGTCCGGCTCAGGTTTATTACATGTTACCAATTATAATTAATCACCATAAACGTCGCATCGCATTTCCACCCTTATAATAAGTGAGCAATTAATAGACGGCTGCGCGAATGTTTAATGTGCTAAACAGTGCTGAATTCTTCACTAAATATCGAGGCTCTGATACATATTTCTCCGTTCACATGAGGCCAATGAACGAAAAGTGTGGTTGAAAAGCACGTACGTGGCGGAGCAGCTAAAGTCTGGAAATTGGACCTAAATTTTGCATTCGTTACAAGGCAGGGACAGATTTTGCGTTAACATTGACATCCCTGTTACTTATTTTGAAACTGGTATCAGGGATGACGAGTGTGAAGTTAATGGAGTGTCGAAAACATGTAGCTGTTCAATTCCATTTGATCGTTCTATAATACTTTCAGCCCTTGTGAATTCATACTCCCAAACCATAGCCACTCTCTGAGTGGGCTCGGTTGGATGCAGTTAGCAACGGACAATAGATGTCGGTGTAACCAATGATACTCGCATCCATTTACAAAACAAAATATAATCTTTGTAACTGCATGGTTTTCTCGATCTCTAGAAAATTGGCCAATTGAAATATATAACCTCCTATTTCTGCCCCTACACCATTCTACTATTCCGTAGTCACAATGCAGGCTGAAGGTCTCACACACTAGTATACCCCGTCAGATATAAAAACTTGCCAATTATACGGGTTGTTCTTTAAAGTATAATCGTCAAAGTATGTGTTGTTAACTTGTTATGTTCAACGGCAAAATGCCACCTATAATAAATGAAAGTGAATGTATTTATGTGTTAATTTATTAAAAGTTATTTTCCCCTTTTATTGCGGATTTTAGCAGTTAAACAATCCACACAATAAGCTGAGAGTAATCTGAGTCATGGAAGTATTCCGTGGCAGACGTATCAAGCATCTTATGTAACGTCAGTATATATGTAAGTAACTAGATTTATTCCATATCCAATATAACGACACCACATCGATGGAGTTGAAATGAGCACGATTTTCAAGCTCGTATAATGAGCTAATACTGACGAAGGTGATTACTTACATGGTTACCGTGCAAGACATCTCGGTACGGAACTCCTGTCTGTCAGTCATAATATTTTAACCGTTAATATATCGAGTTGGTAATTTTGAAATATGGATTCATATTGCTCAGTTGCTAAAAGCCGAAAGCAATTAAATTGCTTTGTAGCAAATTCGCAGCGATGTATAAATCCTTAAAGAAATAAAATAAATAGCCTGAGTTAGTTTAGTTCAAGTGTAACTCTGTGTAATTCCCTATAGTTTGACCTAATAAGCTAGGCTGCTCAGGGTCAAAATCAATTATATTTCTGCGTAATAAAATTAAACATGAATGTTCATTAAATGAGGGAATTATATATAATATATCACCCACCCCCCCCCCCCCCTCTGGTCTGGACAAATGGCTGGACAATAAATGGACACGCATGGCCATGATTTTGTGAGTGCTTTACTTTAATTGACAATTGTTGTGTCACAAAATTGCACAAAGAACAAACTTTGGGTTAAAAAGTCAAAATGTATCCGGTTTAGCAGTTTGAAGATGAGAACGTTGATGACACATACGTTCTGGCCATGAGTGTTATCTTCATTTCTGTAAAAAATAAAATTCCTGTGGAAATAAATCTATTTACAGCTTGAAAAACACAAGATCACTTAAACTCTTGATGACACGGGTCATTACATTAGCATTCGCTGACGTTTTTTCCTCTCAATTAAAGCAATCCTTATTCTTATGCTTCCATGAGATCTTAGGTCTATGAGCCAAGGGAACATTGCATGCATATTCGAAATTGGCTCTGCATTCTCTATTATCCCAGCCTGTTCATTCTGGCGGCTCTGAACCAATCACGTTGAGGCGAAGAGACGAAGGACGAAAGGAAAATTTCGGCAATTATGTTCTTTTAGACTTTAAGACTGACATTGTTGATCGAGATTTCTAAAACTCAAATATATGTATTTAATTTACCATAAGTTCCCAGTTTAGACAATAACATATTACGTAATGTCTCTTGATAAATATTGCGTGTCTGTGTATTATATTACCGCTAAATATTCTCGTCTTAACTGATATTTCATTGAGTTTGACGTGGGTATGAAAAGCTGCACATTCGATAGAGAAATTTTCGAAAAAATCGTGAAGTGACAGGACATGGATAAATGTACATTCGCTTGCTTCCCATTGAAAATGTATCCCGATTCATCATTTCCTGTTCCTGTTGACGAATTGGACGGAAGTGATGGTATTTTCACAGCTGTCTACTACCAGAGGAGGGATCAAACGTTTCAGAACGGGCTTAGAAATATTTACTTAAAATACTCACAGTTTGTGCAGAAATAGCACATTTCTTGCTAAAAATGTCCCCATGTTTTATGCGTGACTCTCTTCAAACAATCACATTGCAGACATTAGAAGGTTTAGCACTGAGAACGCAGTCATTTGTGGCTCAAATGTAAATGGGCATTTCTGGAAGTCAATATCGGGATCGTTCATTTTTTCTCTACATCGCAACAATTGAGGACGTTTTCCAATATTCAATCTATTCTACAAGAGAATGGTTTATTCGTATCCATGAGCTGTATTGACCACGTGTGATTACACCCAAAACTTCTTATCTAGTCCACGTCACAAGGTTAGAAATTGTTCAGCTAGTGCTGAACACACTTCTCGGAATCTGCAAACAATGGCGTCTTGCGCTTCTTGTACTTCTTATACGTAGTCATGGAAAGATTGGCGGGAACAGAGCTGCGACATGATCGCTCTTTCCTTAACCCCACACCCAAATGACCAGTAATGTATATTTAGATATACGGTTACAGTTAATGGTCCACTGGATCAGGAAAACGACAGACAAGTTGGAAAATAATATGCTTATCATTGAAGGTTTGTTTGTTTGTTCTCCATATGTGGCCGATGGATGGAGTAATGCACATTTGGGTAACTTAAAGCACTGCCACGTTTGTGGAGATGGGTAAAACCAACGGTTCATGAGAGGAGGATGAGCGTGAGGCGAACGAGAGCAGGAGCAAAGTCAGAGTGAAATGGTAGACAAAAAAGACGTTTGAGTGAAGACAAGCCAAAAATTAACTTAGACATTGAGCAATCATGACTAGGATCAAGGCAGATTTAAATTGAATTTGCATAGATGTGTCGGCACATATGGATATTGAACTGTTTAACTGGAAGCGCGATTTAACAGAGACTCAAGACGTGAAAGCAAAACAAGAATTATCTTTTAAATAATGTGAAATGCTAACTAAAAATGTGTTAGTCAAGGCGAAAACGCATCGTTTTTGAAATAGATTTATTTTCATGACATCAACTGGATCAGCAAGCAGCATCAATGTTTTTGTCGAGAAAATTGAGCGAGATTCAAATGAAATTGAAAAGGCGGTTTAAATGCTAAGTTACAAAAACACGAATTATCAATCGGAGTGATTGTAAATTGGAAACAAGTAAGAAACACGTATGGCCTTGGTAGAAAAAAATCTTTGTCCAAACAGAATGAATATCGGTCCGATAACGAAAATAAGGGGCGAATTAGTCGCACAATTGATGGCTAATCTTTTATCGACGGTGAACAACAGAGAACTGGATAGCTATACTCTTCGACCACGGTCAGTGATGAATTATGCAGTTGCAACGAATTTGGTTCGGACGATAAAGTCACTTTTAAGCATTTCAAATGTGTTTTCTTTACGCGAAAACATTTCTTCGCGTATGGTGGTGAATCTCAGAAAAGTTGCTCTCCGAATTGTTGTAGCATGTAGATAAGCGGAGTTACGTAATAAGGATTGAGGTACATTTTTGGAAGATCGGGTAATTAATAGTTCAATGGAGTGTCTCGGAAGCGTTGGCGAGGCCAGGAACAGATCAGACCATCAAATCCGATGGCAAAGTAAGCTGGAGGAGACATGCGGTCTACACATGTTCATATGTTCTTATACTCTTTCATGTGGTGGATAGAAGGACCGGCAAACGAGACAAATTTTATATCCAGACTTTCAGAAGACTTTGGTAATGCGGCACATTAACTGTTACGACATAAGTATAATTGCAAGGAACATATTGGTGTAAATAGAAATTAGGCAGAAAACGGAAAGCAGTGCGTAGCCATGCCTGCGTTACTTTTTTTCAGTTTGGCAGGATGCAATATACGGTGTAGGCACCTCAATCGTTTACAATTTATATTCACGATTACCCTGACGGCACTGTAGGCGTGTTGGCTACATTTTCTAATGAGGTTTTAGAATATCAGAATAATAATTCGGAATACAGTAAAACTGGATCGAAATAAGAACGCTGCTTCACCTGCAAACCTTATTTAGGTCCCTGGTCTTGGGAGGGGAAGAAGTGAAAGGACGTGTTGCATCGTGTAAGGTAGCAAGCGATAATATCATAAGGTGTGGAGTTGTTGGTGGGAATGGAAAACTGGCAATGTCTTTCACCAACCTCTCTCTGTAATTTAAAGTTATTTTTTGCCTGTTTTCCAGAGCTGACGAATGGTTTTGAACATGTCACTTCAGACCTAAACATTTTTCTCTCCTCTTAGTGTGGTGTCCTGACTCACTGAGTATATTCTCTTTTATTTAACTCCAGAATTACCGTCCGAACTATTCGAAAGTAAGAGTACACATTTATTTCAAAGAGAAGGCAACCCTATCAACCGCTATTAGGAGATCTGTGAGTGGTCGAAATTTCCTTATTTTAAAGGTGGTGCAAACAGAATCTTTGCCTGTTTTAGATTTTATGATAATAAGAGGATTAAAGAAGGTAAAATAGAAGTTGATCTGAAACATAAATGGCAAAAAAAGACCCGTTGAGTCGAGCGGCTTACTTGCGTTCCTGGGGGCACAAGAGGCTGCTGAAGCTGGAATCTTGATTTTGTTTTTTAAGTGCATCAGTGGAAGGAAATGGACGCGCGACCCCTCGTTAGCCTGAACAAGCTCACGACCAGAAAGCCGAAAGTTCATTTCCCTCCACAGAATCGTCTGATTTTTTTTCATTCTGACTCCTCCAAAGAAAATGCTGCCTGACCCGCGGAGTCCTTCCACTTTTTCCATTGTCGATCAATATTCTGGTATCTGCAGTCTCCCGTGCCTCCGGTTTCAATTTGAAAGTAGCAAATAAATTGTGACCTGTTATTGAAGGTATTGCAGTCAACAGAAAAGTACTAAAGCAATGCTTGTAGGAACGTTATGCTTCTGTCTAATTACGTGCTCGTGATTGTAAGAAAAAATATCAATAATCTGCCGAGTTTAATAACAGTTATAACACGACATAAATATTTTGAACATAACCATATCGCATTTGTCTGCATTACAAGATGTTTCATGGATGAGGATAAAGATTCTGGACCAGCGACTGGCTCAAACACTAAATCAAGTCAAGTTGAAGATTGGAGAGGGGAAAAGGAATACCGTCGTTAAAATGAGCAATCGAGGTAAAAACGTATGACGTGTGTCATGATGTTCTTTCCAGAAAAGAAGAGAATGTATTTATTGAAGTCAAGATACGACGCGATAGGCAGCTGTAAGGATTGTAAAGAATCACGACGTTGTCAGCGTAAGCCCTAAAGTTCAGGGCCAGAACATGATGAAGTCTTCAACCAATTGCTTCATCATATGTTAAAATACATTTGGACACGTACATGGATAGGATAGGTTTAGAAGTATACGTGCCAAACGCAGACAGGTGGGATTTATGGCGATGGGGCATGGTGATCGGAGCAGGTAATTTGGGCCGATAGGCCTTTTTCCACACTGTATGACTCGATGACTCTAAAATGAAGATGGCATCCTTGGAATTCAATGATAAGACTGACTAAAAGAGCATCGCACAAATGTATACACCTTATTCTTAAAATTCCAGTGGCCAAATATTAGACACCCTTTTTCAAATACCGCACATAAGATGATAGCTCTGAAGTTCTGTTATGAAAGCAGTATGTAACTAGATTTATTTGAAAGAAAGTCACAAAATAACTGAATAGGCGGCATCATTTATCACATTTTAACATATTCTTTGAACAAAAGATACAGATGATATTCTGTGCGAGTTAAACTCTGGGTTATTGCAGAGAATATTCGGCTCACTTTTTAAAATATATACAAACACCATCAAAAGCAAAATAGATCTTTCTAATTCGAGAAGCTATGTCTTTCCACGATTTCGCATCGCAGGCACTGAAATCAAATTGAGTAAATAATCAAGTGCAGTGGCGAATTATAGATCTGGAAATTAGTTTTGAATGTTTAAAGATGATTCCCAAGATACAATCTTTAGCATTTCCACTGTATTTTTATTTCATCATTGCCTGAATAAAAAATTGTATGGGATCGACTGGAGGCATGGACTCTGAAGCCTTATCGCGTGTTTTAACATTCCAGTTCCAATAGAAAAGGAGTCTGGTAGCGGCCAATCAGATATATTGATTTTAGTATATCCGCCAATTTAACAAAACGTTGGCGTACAGTGACGTTTCATTAACAGTTTGAAACGGTCACCAAATAAAATACTTTGGCTACAATGTAATTTTGTATTCACAGAATGATCCGCCTTTGTACTTTACATACCATGAAACATGTTAATGTGCACATGATCGAGGAATAACCGAAACCGGTAAAAACAATCTGCGGCAGTGGTGCGTTTGGACATATATTTGGAATTTTGAAAATTGATCTTGCTATTTATTATTTCTGTGGGACACAGAATGAGGTCATTCAGCCCAAGTAGGCCAGTCTGCGTCCCATCACAGCAATCCCATCTGCCTTTCCCCCTTTTCATTATGTTCTTGTACCCATACAGCTTATTCACCTCGCAAGGACATCACGTTTACAGTGATTCATTTGTTCCTTCCAGCACCACAGAATCATTACCGTTCATTTAAGAAGGAACTGCAGATACTGGTTTACACCTAAGATAGACACAAAATGCTGGAATGACTCAGCGGAACAGGTAGCATCTCTGGATAGAACATTTTTTGAACATCTTGAAGTATATTGTTAACTACATAAGTCAGCTGTCCAGTAGAGGCAAATAGAATTTCTACCATTTCCCAATTGATTCGAATATGGAAGGAACTTTATACAACTGTGAACTGAAACATAGAGAGGGAGCCGGGGGGGGCACTTCCAATTATAACGTGCACAGCCTGAGGCCAAATAATTGGTTCCCTTCGGGCCATGGTGCAGTAAATGGTACCACGTTCGACAATCATAGAAGACAATAGAAGGCCCTGGAAGGTCAGCAATATCATAATGTCAGGCAATTAACAGCAATAATGAATCCAGTCAATGCATAATTGATAAATAGACTGATGTATAGTTAGATAGAGTGGCTATATTTAAGAGGGAGTTAGATGTGGCCCTTTTTGCTAAAGGGATCAGGGGGTATGGAGAGAAGGCAGGTACAGGCTACTGAGCTGGATGATCAGCCATGATCATATTGAATGGCGGTGCAGGCTCGAAGGGCCGAATGGCCTACTCCTGCACCTATTTTCTATGTTTATATGTTTCTATGAAAATATGTGGGTAGATGAACTATAAACAATATTGCCCAGCATTGTGAGTGGGAACGTGGCAGTTTCGAATGTTAATTTGCAAACGACAGGCGAACTACTCCACAACTATTTACGAATAGAAAGTCGCGGGAGACCGGTTTCAATTTTGCCCATGTGAATTTTGACATTGTCGATCTTGTACCCTCTCCACGTTACTGCTTATGTTTCCAACAGCTACTCTCGTTTCCTCCCACATGCGAAAGAAAGGTAAATTGTTAATGATAGACACAGAATTCTGGGGTAACTCAGCTGAACATGCAGCATCTCTGGATAGACGAAATGGGTGACGTTTCGGCTCGGGGCGCTTCTTCTTACCCGAACCGTCACCCATTCATTCTATCCAGAGATGGTGCCTGTTCTGCAGAGTTACTCCAGCAATTTGTGTCTATGTTCATTGTAAACCATCATCTGGAGTTCCTTCCTACATAAACTGTAAATGAGTCCGTGTTGCTGGGAAGGAGAAAATACATCACTGGTGAGATGATATGCTTGCGAGGTGAATAAGCTGCATGGGTGCAAGGACAGAAAAAAAGAGGGGAAAGACAGATGGGATTGCTGTGATGGACTCATTGAGCTCAATGTCCTCCTTCTGTGCCATAATAAGGAAGAAAATGTTTTCATTTTGTTTAGGAAACGTAAATTCGGTTTGATTTTTTTCAGATTTTCAGAGACGAAAGAAAGTTTTTAGTAAGTAGCAACACATCCATATTTTCAGACAGCAAAATGCACTGGCCAAACAATCGTTGGGTTGAAGCATTCAATTCAAATTCTTATAACGTGACAAGACTTCATAATGGGGAAAGATTACTTGTTATACTAAATTTCTTGGCAAGTAATTAAAGTGTTTCGCTACATTCGGAGTACAATCATCACTTTGGACAAGTATTCCATGCCAAACTAATTATCCAAGTATCTTTGTTTGTTAATTTGACCTACTTATGTTCATGCTTATAACATAGTAAGAGTTTTAAGGTCCGGATGTATCTTCTTGAGCAAGATATTATGTGGAATTCTTATACATCCTTGTACTGAGTTATTGCACAATGAAATCACTGATATGTCAGACGAAGGAATAGTGCGTGACATTGTTCTCAGTCAGTAGTTGGACCTTCCCTGTTGTTTCCACTCATAATCTGTTCGCCAGTTTCGAATAGACTTGAATGGACCGCGCCATGTTTATGAATGGACTTGAGATGTGGATACCGAGAGCGCTGTTGGTGGAGATTGAAAAGCAAGGATATCTTCCAATTGGTGTTAATTAATTATTGGATCTTCAATGCACTTTCATGAAACCAGTCCTGTTGTTCACTAGCAAAATCCCTGCATCCTTTCGTGGATAGTTTTTTGATTGATTACAGGATCGAAGCGACATTCAGCAGTTCTTCTTTGTTGCTGAAAATCGTCACGTTCTTAGTGCCGCGCTGTTCGTGCTGCAGGTTCTAGAGTCGTCCAATATTATTGTACATCGTAGAACGTTGCGATGCAGTCGCCAGCAGTTGGAGAGACAATGGGAGGTTGGCCAACAATTATCAATACATACAGAGGTATGGGAGTATTCTTACACACCAAAGAGTATATTCCTCAATGCAGGCATTGCATGGAACTGGGCTCTGTATAGGGACACCCAACTGACCTGGATATTAGTTGTAACAATGCTCTGTTGTAGGTAATTTGTGAGGAGGATGACTTCATTAGAGTTGCCTTTCCCTTAAACGTCCTCCGCCCCCTCCCTCCCCCTATTACTATTACCTGAACTCCAACAGGCCAACCGCTGGAGTAGATCAATACAAGTACGAATGGCTAATTGTTCAACCCATGCATCATCGACGTTTCGGTCCGACACCCTTCTTCAGCCTGTTGTTCTTTATGTCACTGTCTGTAGCGAAGACTCATGCCACTTTGTTTGTTAGCCAACGCCTTTATCGTTTAACCGGCAAACTATAATAAGATTACAAACATTGAGCACCACTTGCATCCATACTATATCAAGGATCTTCCTAGGAGCTTCCACGTTCGTTTTTAGTTTTCCCCTGAGGAGGATGAGCTAGAGATTTATGTTGGATACATTCGACTGCTGTTGCGTCTGGCATCCCAAAATGACCCCCAATTCAAAATTGATTTCTTCACATCAGCTGAAAATAAGATAGATTGACTGTTCTTCCAATATCCTTAAAACTGTATGAACTTTGGGCTTCAGTACTGCAACACACGTAGGATAATTCACTTATGCGCTTGTTTGGTCTTTACTTTACAGCGACTGTGGAAGAAGGTACGTATGCCGTCGTCTCTCCAAAGATAGACACTCACCGTCGTCTTTTCGGGTCTATTCCCCGTTAGAATTGTTTCTGCACTGCCAATTACTTGCGAGTGGAATTCTCGTAATTAACCAGACACACGAGAGTTGCAGCATGCAGAATAATATTATTTAGCTGTCATCAACAAATCGACTTTGATATTAAAGCGTTGTGATATTTGACGGTACAGGTTGATTAACTACCACATCACAATGAAACGCTGTGGGCACCAACAGCTCTCTACATAATCATGACCACACAATGTCGTTCTCTTACCTGCTTAACGTTCGCACTCGATCACATATCCTCCGCGCATTAGCTCACCCTTCCGAATATTTTTCTATTCACCTTCTTAGTTCAGGAATTTATTATTAACTTATCCATTTATAGAAACGGAAACAATTTTACGACGCTCAGGTAAGAAGTTGCAGTGTCTCCGATATCGTCTGAATATTAACCAGAAGACCTCCAGCGACGGCTGCAATATTGGTTTCACTTCAACAGCGAATGCCGGGCAGGACTTTAGCCGAATCTGGCTGTCAACGGTAACTTTCTCCGATTTATATTAAATGACGTTCATTTGATTTAAACATTGCAAATAACATTTCATCTTAGTGAGGTGAATTTTCTCCAAGAAACTCCGGGAACGACAGTAAGAAATAAAACGGACGAAGGAGAGCAGAGATTGCCTCTAAATCGCCAGAACCACCTTTAAAGATATTTAGAACGTGATCTTTTACCAAGTTTATCGAGGTTTCGACGTTAACTTGATTAAATGCGACAAAAAAAGGAACTTATATGTATTAATGAACTGCAGATGCTGGTTTAAACCGAAGATAGACACAAAAAAACTGGAGTAACTCAACGGGACAGGCAGCATCTCTTGAAAGAAGGAATAGGTGACGTTTTGGGTCGAGAACCTTCTTCAGAAGTTCGCCTCCGTCCCCACACCCCCCCCCCCCCCCCCCACCCCACCGCCTCCCAGCGTCTGCTTCAACTGACGGCGTCGTCGAGTCCCCGCTCCCGCCCGGGCCCAGTGCCCTGGACCATCACTGGATTACAACCCACAACTGGCTGCTTCTTCTCCTCCTCCTGCCTCTCCTCCGGCGCCCGCTTCGACCACTCCAACAAAAATGGCGGCCGCTGTCCTTATTCTCCTCCTCCTGCTCCGTGCATTCTGTGCAGTCCCAGCTACCAACAACCCCCCCCCCTCCCCCCCCCCCCCGCCCCAGCGCACCGAACAATCACCGGACTCCAACCCCACCACACACACGCACACGCACACACACACACACACGCACACACACTCACTCACTCACACACGCACACACGCACACACGCACACACACACAGGGTTATAATAATGATATAATACAACAATTATAACATTTTAAATATAATAATGTAAGAATAATCAATGTTATATTGTACATCTTTCAATATATATTAATCTCTTGCAGGGGAGGGCGATGTGGAGGGTCTGATTGATGCCCGGGTTGAGGGACGGGGGTGGGAGTAGTGGGGGTGGGGTGGCTGGAGACTAGGGGGTGTTGAGGGAGGGGGAAGGGGACGGGATGGGGGAATGGGTGGAGGGTAGTGGGGAGCGGAGGTGGGGGGAGAGGAGGGGGTGGGGTAGTGTGAGGGAGTGGAGTGGGGGTGGGGAGAGGGAAGTGGGAGGGAGGGGTGTGGGGGTGGGGGGAGTGGGCAGTGAGGGTGGGGGAGGGGGAGTGGGGGAAGGGGAGTGGGGGGGTTAGGGGGTGGAGTGCTTGAGTGAGGAGACGAGGGGGATAAGGGGGATTGAGTGGAGGGACTGAGGGTCCTACACCAATACAGGACAGATTTTGGGTTCACGGCTCGCTGCGACTGCAGCGCTCGGGCCACGGGGCCGAGGTCACTGGCACCCTCTCCCATTCCCTGTCCCCCTCTACGGGGAACAGTCCCAAAGGGCCCACTTGGTCAAGTTTCCTTTCAAAACGAAATTACCACTTTTCATTGTAGAGTCGGAATGGGCGAACATTACCACTGGTAAACAGTTTACAAAAACTTAATTGAAACTATTTTATATTTTGTTTAAACAATTTATTTGTTCATACGGGCGTAATTCTTTGGAAAACATCTGTAAAGCGAGCGTCCCTTGAGGTTCTTACTAGCATTGTAGTTGAACAGACGGTGCAAAGACCATCTCTATTTTCAATAATCTCAATAGTACCTAGAGATTTGAGATAGATGCGGGGTTTTTTCAATTACTTTTTCCGTTCATTTTGGGGATTACCTGATATATTATATGCGGATGGAGATTTGTGAAATTGATGTTATTTAAACTCACCTAAAATGAAAGTAAGAAAGGTCTATGCCCAGATGTAACATTGCCGAAATATTAGACAACAAAACACTAGTTACATTAAAAATGTAAAAGCTAAGTAATCTTTAAAGAAAAAACTGCAGATGCTCGTTGAAATCAAAGGTAGACACAAAATGCAGGAGTAACTCAGCGGGTTAGGCAGCATCTCTGGAGAGAAGGAATGGGTGACATTTCGGGTCGAGACCATTTTTCAGACTAAACTAGATGATGTAATCTAGATGACTTAACCTTGAATCCAGTGCAAGGATAGATATGATAGTAATCGTGTGACCTATTTCAAGTCATTTCAATCATCAACCCAATTCAATTATCTCCGTCGGTCCTATTATATGTTCTGCATCATCTGGCCACCTAGTGAGTGAGTGCGAACCACTGTCAAATGATAGGAAACAAGATGGTATTATAATGCAAAATAATTGTCAATCGTGCCTCTTAAACATCGTCACTTGTTTTTTCTCCCCAAGTAGATTGCTTCACAAATTTCCTCCGCCCGCCGTCGTCGACCTTCGGTCTCACAAGGTTTGCGGTATAGGACAGATGCATTAGTCTCCAAAGAATGCGCAATTCAGTTAATATCTCATCTACCTTTCTTTACCGTTTACTTCCGTCCATTTGTGAGATACCATGCGATTATTGGATGAATCTGGTAAAGTAGACAAAGATGGGTTTGTTTGGATTTGTTGCTAAAAATACATCCATCACACGAAAATATGGAAATATAAAACTCAATGCAAGTGATTTAGCACTGATTTTGTACAACATGGGTATTCCATATATAATGCTGTATTTATTGGTGTAACATACTATACATTTTGATTTTTAGAGGACAAGTTGCGAAGAACAGAAAATGGTAAATGGCTTGATTTATTGAATATCTTATTGTCATATGTGACAAGTCACAGTGAAATGCTTTGATTGCATACCCGAGGTATGCAAATAATCGCGACATACAGGGCGCTTACAAAGTTGCAAAGTATTCAACTTCAATTCCGGCTTTGTTCTCACTCCATCCCCCCCCTCCCCCACTCACCCGCATTAAGACCTCCTTAGTTCTCCACCCTCCCGTCGCCGTGTCCTCCTTCTCCCCCACGCATTTACCTATATTTCAAATTATAAAGGTTTCTGAATAGAGCACATTTTGTGTAGATTTGATTATTTTTGCGTATGCTTTATGTTGAATAAGTGCAATGTAGCTCATTCCGTAAATGTATACGAAATGCAGAAATGTATTAACTGCACAAAAGCATTATGAAACCTACTTAAAGCGGAATGTTACAAAAATTTAAATGATTTTGAAATCGGAGTACAAAAAGCCGAAGGCATTTGAAATGTGCGCAGTTTATTGGGCAAGCAACAATTGCATCGGAAGACGGCACCTGGAGTATTGTGTGCAGTTTTGTTCTCCTAATTTGAGGAAGGACGTTCTTGCTATTGAGGAAGTGCAGTGGAGATTCACCAGGTTAATTCCCTGACATAGGCTGAAAAAATGGATCGACTGAGCATGAATTCATGTGAATTTAGAAGGACGAGAAGGGGGTCTAACAAAAACATATGCCGTAAAAATTATTAAGGGATTGGACAGGCTAGGTGCGGGAAAAATGTTTCCCATGTTCGGGAAGTCCAGAACCAGTGGTCACAATTTAAGAATTATGGGCAGGCCATTTCCGACTGAGATGAGGAAAATCTTTTTCAGCCAGAGAGTTGTGAATCTGTGGAATTATCTGACACAAAAGGCAGTGGAGACCAATTCTTTAGATGTATTCTAGAGTTAGTTAGATATAGCTCTTAGGGCGAGCTGAATCAGGGGGTATGGGGGGGAAAGCAGGAACAGGGTACTGATTCTCGATGATCAGCCATGATCATATTGAACGGCGGTGCTGGGTGGAAAGGCCGAATGGCCTACTCCTGCATCTATTTTCAATGTTTCTATGTTACTATTATAAAACGAAACATGACCAATGACGTCATAGATCGAAATTGGCCATGGAAAATCTACGCACGTCGAAGCTGGTGCTTGGTTTGCGTAAATGTTCATGCAACATGTCTTAGAATCAATTGCAACACATGGGCGTATAGGAACGGGAATAATAATGCAGTTGTTAAGGTTCCTCAGACAAAATAATCATGAGGTCTTCTATTTTCAAAACGGTAAGCAAAGCAGCCAACTTTGACTTTGCATGCAATTGCCTTGACTTGGTGCGAGCGATCACATTGAACGCCGTTCAAGCTCTAAAGATTGTAAAGAAACTTATTGTGATCAGATGGTGTTGCCGAAGGGTGTGTAGTGGGAGAAAGGAAGAGTTACAAACGACGAGCGGTTGGAGGAAGTTACCCAGGAATCATAAGTGCACGGTTTGCAAGCTCGCGGCATGTGAAGATACGAATGACAAATGCGATTATTTTCTCCTGACTCAACCGCCATCAAATTATTTTGCAGAATCTTATCGTCTACTTTATCCCCAATTACTGAAGCCATTCCTGCAGCTTATCAAGAATAGGATTGGTGTATTCAACCATCGTTGGAACTGACAAACAGCCCTCATGCCATAAGGGAATGCCAGAGGATAACCATCTTCAACAAGGAAAAAGAAACTACCCAACTTTATTTGAAATTCTATCGTATCACGATCGTTCAAACCTACCATAACCTTTCCCACCACTTGCGAGAAAGAAGTAGGCCAACCATACATATCATGGCTTAAGGAGTACATGAAATTAATCCTTTGTTCAATGGTACCCTTCCTGGCACGTTGCAGCCTTTCCACCGTACTTGTTCCAAAATTCTGATGTGTGATGGAGTATTGCCATGTCCTTGAAAGACTGCAACTCTGACAACGCCCACAAAAAATCAATGCACGCAGCTTTGATTAATAGCATTGCACGAACTCTACATCACATACATCTTTCCCATCACATCATCCTCCAACAAACGTTTTGGTGTACAGCATTTTGATTGACCCGGGTGTTCTCATAACATCTGACAAACGTGAATTGTGGGAGAGCAGGGCACGGGAGCATGACCGTCTGCATCATATCATTCGCGCACATCATATAATTTGGGGGTTTTTTTTGCCATTTGCGTTTCGGTGGCAATGTCAACAAAAAGTGTGCGGATCTTACTCTTCGTTTTTTTCAGCACTGCAAACACTGCTGGATGTGTGTATCGAAACAGGTATTATTTTGCTCCTCGGAGTTACTCCCAAACATTTTGGATTATTTCTCCTTTCTCTCCGATTTTACTTAAGGCCAAACGTCGCCCGGCGGCCAATCCCGCAAAATTGATTTGTTATACTGCTAAGCGTTACATTTTTAAAAGATGTGAAATTTGAGATTCCCAATCCTGGCATTTGGAAATCTTGACACACGTGCAACATGTTACGTTATCGAGATGATCTTCATTTTCGGCCTATGCGGTTGATCAGCAAAAAGCGTGTTATTCGCGGGCTGATGTAAAATATTTGATTGCGCACCTACCTTGGTGTCGAAAAGTATATCAATCTGATTCAAAATTACAAGTTCACGTTATAGGGTTGGAATTAAGCCATGAGGCCCATCGACTCTACTCCGTTATTCAATCATTGGCCTCCACTGGCTCTGGGACAGTGAATTCCACAGATTTACAACTCTCTGACTGAAAAGGTTTTTCCTCATCTCCGTTCCAAATGGCCTACCCCTTATTCGTAAACTGTGGTCCCTGGTTCTGGACTCCCCCAAAATTGGGAACATATTTCCTGCCTCTAACGTTTCCAAACCATTAATAATCTTATATGTTTCGATAAGATCCCCTCTCATTCTTCTAAATTCAAGTGTATACAAGCCTAGCCGCTCCAGTCTTTCACCATACGACAGTCCCGCCATTCCGGGAATTAACATAGTAAACCTATGCTGCACCCCCTCAATAGCAAGAATATCCTTCCTCAAATTTGGAGACCAAAACTGCACACAGTACTCCAGGTGCGGTCTCACTAGGGCCCCATAAAACAGCAGAAGGACATCTTTGCTCCTATACACAAATCGTCTTGTTCTAAAGGCCGACATTCCATTGGCTTTCTTCACTGCCTGCTGTACCTGCATGCTTCCTTTCAGTGACTGATGCAATAGGACACCAAGATCCCGTTGTCCGTCCCCTTTTCCTAACCACACCATTCTCATAATAATCTCTTCTTATTCTTACCACCAAAGTGGATAAACGCACACTTATCCACATTAAACTGCATCTGCCATGCATCCGCGCACTCACACAACCTGTCCAAGTCACCCTGCAACCTCATAACACCTTCTTCACAGCTCACACTACCACCCAGCTTTGTATCATCTGCAAATTTGCTAATGTTACTTTTAAGCCCTTCATCCAAGTCATTAAGGTGTATTATAAATAGCTGCGGTCCCAGCACGGAACTTGGCTGTACCCCACTAGTCACCGCCTGCCATTCTGAAAGGGACCGGTTTATCCCCACTCTTTGCTTCCCTTAGCTCTAATGTGCAATTCATAGTTTTACAACGAACCTTTTTTTTAATCTTCTCACCAGCTACACCCATTAATCGAGACTGATCAGTAAATAATGGAATCACTCAGTTTGTTTTATCCATTTCACACCTACCCATTCTCCAACCTAAAACTAACCTACATTCTGAATTTGAACTTCTTATGAAGGAGTTTCATTCTGAAGCGGTCTGAAGCGTTATTTCTGTTTGGTTGTCACAGATGCTGCGCGACCTGCTGAATGTTCCCACATTGTCTGTTTTTAGTTCGATTGTCCAGCATTTGAAGCTCCGTTTTGAACTTCGACTCGCACCCAATCCCCTAATTTATAGTACTGGGCAACATAACGGCTTATCCAAAGGTGCAAGCGATATTTTAAGATATGTTACTATATTCTATTTTCAGAACTGACCACCTGTGAAGATGACGTCAAAGAATCGGGTAATGATAACTTTACAATATTCACAAATCTGACGGCATATTTATATTTACTCTCATTATTTAAATATTCGAGCCAAAAAATTTATCAGAATTTCATTTCGGTGTTGTGGATATTTACATTGTTTTAGCTAGAGAATAGAGCCATAGACCCGGGTTCGAACCTGACTACGGGTGCTGGGCAGTGCAGAGTTTGTAAGCTCTCCCTGTGACTTACGTGGGTTTTCTCCGAGATCTTCGGTTTCCTCCCACACTCCAAAGACGTACAGCCTTTGTCCTTAATTGGCTTGGTATACACGTCAAGTTGTCCTCAGTGTGTGCAGGATAGTTTTAGTGTGCGGGCATCGCCGGTCGGTGCAGACTCGTTCGGCCGAATGGCCTGTTTCCGCGCTGTATCTCTAAACTAAATGAAACGAAAGATGAAAACCACGATAGTCATGGAGCAAAAATGAATAATAACCAAACCCCAAATTAATCTTAATACCATTGAATTAACCCTGTATTCGCAGATCATCATCCTGATATTCCGTTCTCCTCACACATTTGTTTTCACGAAATATTCGGAAGGTTGAAACCACCCTCTTCAAACCCTTCTACAGTTTCCATTCTCGACGAACTCATTTTGCCCTCTCCCGAGCTTTATTCCGAAAATGAACTCGTCTCGGTTATCGGTCTGGTGTAATATTTGATTCTTAAAAGCCTTTAGCTTTCGATAATAGAGCTTTATCAGTGATGTAGACCTCTAAATGAATTCAAACTGAGAAGCGAATGAATTTCAGCGGTGTAAACGTTGGTGGCTGTTGAGATGAATACTGGAAGGATTACCTTTGGTGAATATAATCGAAATTAAATTATTGAAATTGTGTTTGCTTTCTCAGAAATTAAACAACAGAAGTATCTTGCAGTAGAAAAGGGTGAGAAACACGTATGACTCAGTGACTTTTCAATAGCGTGAAAAACGTAATATATAACCTGAATGAAACCAGGCGTTCAAAAGCAATTGTAAGATTGTTGCAGGATGGAAGAGCTCACGCATTGCTCTATATTTATTTGGTGCTCTATTCCTGTCAACATCTTCATAAAACAAAATAAATACCATACACATTGGCACCGTGGCGCAGCGGTCGAGTTGCTGCCTTAATGAGAATGCAGCGCCTTAGACCCGGGTTCGATCCCGACTACGGATGCTGGCTGTACGCAATTTATACGTTCTCCCCGTGACCTGCGTGGATTTTCTCCCAGATCTTCAATTTCCTCCCACACTCCATAGACGTACAGGTATGTCGGTTTCTAAATGTAAAAATTGTCCCTAATGGGTATAGGATAGTGTGGTAATGTGCGGGGATCGCTAGTCGGCGCGGACGCGGGGGGTGGGGGGTGTTTCCGCGCTGTATCTCTAAACTGAACTAAACTTAAATTCCTCATGGTTAATCCTGTATTTTTCCCGATCAGATATTTTGAAGAATTTGGTTTGAATTTTAAAAACACGTGATATTTAGCACAATAGACCGTTGGATCATTCGGCTGACAACCTTTATTTTCAAATGGACAAAATAAATAGAATATATGTCATTCGGATCTCCATTAGAAATTTGTTGGCGACATGCACAATTCGAACCGTTTTCCTTGGTGTCGTGACATTTTGTATTTTTCAACAGAGGAGCTGCTGGATGAGAAAGATGCAGGTAAATTATATATTTCATTTAAAAACTCGTTGGTTGGAGCTTACTGAACTGTTATGAAATTCGCAATGGACGCGATTCATATTATTAATCATGTATAATATGCTTGTTACAGTAGTGCCTTGTATATAATTGTCACGGTAGAATTTTTTAAGCGATGCGGAAGAAGTCCGTTTTTGTTGCAAAACGCTTTCAGAATATTGGCGTCCAGATTTTCTTTTGATCATTCAGCCGTTCAACTGAAATCAATTAAAGCAAGCTGAGGGCAGTGAGTGCAACTCGGTGTCTAATAATCTCTACTTCTTCCGTCGTATGTCTTTTAGACCTGCAGCTTCGCTGCGGCGAGCCAGGCCAACGTGTCATCGTCCAGGTCAATGAGAACTCGTTCACCATTCGGTGACCGGTATTTGGGGCAACTGGTGACTATGTGCTCCACTGACTGTCCCACACTCCCAGAAGGCACTGTCCACGAGACCCCACCTCTTCCTCGCTACTCCATAGCGTCCGACGCCTGTCCTCAAGCAATTGAGGGTTATCCACTGCTTTTGGGGCAGGTCCTGGCCAGGGACGTCCACGGGTTCACCGATGTAGCGGTGTAGCCTAGATGGTTCCGCTAACTTCCACTGGAGTCTCCATCTCGTCTTGACCCTGGTGGCCTTGGAAATGTCAACCGGTGTTGTACAGAGCAGCTCGTGGGCTTGCACGGCAAAGGGGCGCCGTGACTTGCGGCGCACATGTCGTGGTGTCTCTGTGACGATCTGATGGAGAAGGTGGAAATCACTAGTCTGTGCTTTTCGAGAAAGGGCCAGCGTGGCTGCTTCTCGTCTGATGTTGGCCGGGGCGATGCCGGCAAGGACGGGCAGTTGGTTTACTGGGGTAGCTCGTAGGCATCCGGAGACAGTCCGTAGGGCGCTGCTGAGCGCAAAACGAATTATCTCCATCCGGTTTGACAGTTGTCCTAAACTGCGTGTCACTTAAATTAAATCAAATATTCACAACATTGAATAATCTGTTCCTTACGTACATATGTCAACATCTCTGAAGTATTCACTGCCTGGTCAGCCCAAGCTATCACGGCATGGCTCCCCGCATCCGCACGAAGAATTGGCTGGAATTGGCTTTAATGCAATTTGATTCCAAAAATAATTAACATTCTAAATGTTTAGCAGTGTCGCTGGTTAGAAGCAAGAACATATGTTTTCAGTTTTGAAGAACAATATTAATTCTGAAGGGGAAAAATCAAATATTCTTCGCAATAAGTTGACTAAACTGGTTCTACTGTAAAATGTACAGCTGCGTTTTTTGTTTACAGACTTCGATTACTGGAACTACATTACAAATACCATGAAATATAAATAATTTTCACGACCAACGACGAATTCTGAGTCATTATTTTTGTTACCTCGTCTATTTTTTAAAAATATCGATCTTGATCTTAGTAGCACCTTTTGATTTTGTTAAGGTTTTGTTGATTTTTTCATTCGTTTCGAACCTACGGTCATCCTTCTATCTCTTTGGTTTCAAAGACTTGCTGTTGCTTTTTGTGTTTAAATTACTGATCGCAAATGCGACAGAATTCTCGTAGATATCATGTGGGGCTGCGAGTGACAACTAACTCGTGCATATGATCCATGGTATCCTACAAATTTGTCCACTGGAAAGATATTTCAAGTGTTGGTGACATGGATTACTTTTAAGCATACTTTTTTTAAAGGAATGTCACGTCTCAATCATTTAACCATTAGCATAGATGGTTCAACAAAACATCCACACACACACCAAATACATGGTTTACTCCAAGGAAGTATTTAGAATCTAAGGAAATATCAATAATTGAAAGCTCAACTTTTAAAAATATGTCTACGTAAAAGATATGGATTAAAATCAGTCCTAGTACTGACAGTGAAATGTAAAAATATATATATTTTTACTTCCAGAAATAAAAAAACTGAAAGCGGCTTGTGCAACTTCTGGTATGTTTCATCTGAAGTTTGAAAGCTGTAAATGAGAACAAATGAAATTAAACTGGTACATTTAATTCGAAAATATATCGAGATGAGAGATTCAATTCTTATGGAACAATTGCATACTATGTCTTTGGAACCGATGAACTGTGGTTCTGTACAGAACCAGTATCGGGGTTTATCTCTTTCCAACATGGATGAAAGCAATTTCTAACAATCGAGTTCATGTTGGATGACAGATTAATCGCATTCCACACTAATACTTCTCATATTCCTATGAACGTTCACCATTTCCACAATTAACGGCATATGAAAGTAAATTAACAAGAGATAATGATTCTATTAACCCGCCGTCCAGGTACTTGGGAGGAACCTGCAGCAACTGGGGAAACTCGCGTGCTCGCAGTGTACACGAACACGGCACAAAGACAATTCCAAAGTCACGTTTTGGTCTGTTTAACTACACCCGAGTGATTGTAGCTCTACTAGCGAAGTCACTGTCTTTTCCGCCCTCACGTTATTATGTACCATAATGCATAGTATTTGTAGCTGGGACCAAATCTTAGAACAATCCTGATTTCCCTTCTGGATATGCCAACAAAGGCCAGTCTAAATATCATTGTCCAATTTCTCTGTTGCTCATAGACTTTTGTGTGTGGCTCAACCTGCACCAAATGTTAAGCGTTAATCGAGGTAGATCTGAAAATTATGTTTTGTTCAAATCTATACCTTTCAATGTCTGAATATTTAAAAAATATTTAAATGTTTTTTCTTCGAACTCTATCTCTCAAAAGGGCTTTGACAGTTCGCAAATCGGCAAGAATGTTGTCGCAGAAACATGAGCGCTGTAGCGTCCAATCAAAGCTCTGGGAGCAAAACCTCGACGTTACCTGCGTCTGTGCGAGAGTAAAAAATTCTATGTCACCACAGCTTCAGGTTTACACGTGGCCTAAACAGAGAAAATTAGGGTAGCAACAGATCGTGGGCGGACATTTGAAACTTCATTGTTTCAGTGATAGTGTACACAGCTAATATAATATATATCTTTGATCGCCCTAAATGAGACGAAGACAATCGTAACTGTGGTAAACAAATTACAAGAAAGCGTGTGTTATGTAGATTAATATAGCAATTATTCTCTTCAAATTCATATAAACAGCGGCAGAAAAGGATGCAGGTAATTGCATTATGGAGCATATTTTTGATTATAAACGTGTGCTAAATCGAAAAAAAATCATCAAATTTCTGTGTTGTTTAAATACAGTTTGCTCACCTGATCTGAAAAGCAAACTGCGACTTCTTATTTTTATTTTGTGCGCCACTGGTGCTTTAAAAACATCTATAGCTGACAGCTTTCAATATTAATTATTTGTGAACTTTTCAATTTCAATCATCTTTTTTATAGATATATATAGCCTTTTCAACATTTAAATATATATATGATGGCAACATACACTTAGGAATCAAAAATACAGCGAGATCAACTGCTTATAGAATTCCCACTTGTAGCCCTTGGATTCTATGTGATCCAATCGCAAACTAATCTGCTCGCTTGTACGAAGAGTTGAGTGAGGTAGTGATTGCCCAGAGTGCATTTTTCCCATTGTTTTCAAATTGAATACCGGTAAATTATATTTGCAATTTACGTACAATTCAATATAGAGAGTAAGGTTGATTACCATTGTATGAGCCACCTACCGTTACAGTCTATGTCGTTCGGTATCTATTGGTTTATTTTCATCGTATGAAGGCATGTTGTCATCAGTTTTTATTTATCCCTCGATGTCTAAAATGATCTTCAGGAATTATATCCCCAAAACGTGCCGCTTATCCATTTCAGAAGCTCGTCAGTTTTCGCTATATTCACTAATAGTTTCCATTAAATAGAAACCATAACTGCGTGTTCAAGTGTTTTATTGAAGTGTAATGCCGCTTCATTTTCCATCTCATCATATGTTAGCATCACAAATGCCGAGTGTTTGGCTCCAGGATTAAGCAAAAATCGTCTCTGCATTCAGGCCTGGAAAAATCCAAAGAAGCAAAGCTTCATATTCAGCTCAACGATACATTTAACCAGCAGTTTCAATGAAAATGTCATTGACGCAGCATATAGAGACAAATGCTGGAGCAACTCGGCGGGACAGGCAGCATCTCTGCGACGGTCACGCATTCTTTGTGTGCAGATATGTTGCCTGTCACGCTGAGTTATTCCAGCATTTAGTGAAGAATTTATTTTTCCACATATCCTAACGGACATAACTTTCCATCGAATTTCACATTTCCAATTTCTGTGTATTTCGCCTTTAAACAATTAAACTTTGATGCTGTGGCATAACGTAGGAAAATCTCCGATTGTCGCGATATAAGCGTAACATTAATCAGGTTCACAACAATGTTTCGTTCCTCAAGGCGGTACGATATCATATTAATTGCTCTCATTTCGTCACATTACACAGATATTAAAAAATTGAAGAGAAATTTAAAAGATGCTGGTATGAAACTTTATAAGCATATTTTTCTTCCGCTTAACAGATTAATATATTTTATTGGTCAATAATATCCCCCTTCCTGAATTTGTTATGGACTATCATCGCTTTCAGTAACATGTTTGCGGTAATTTTATTGAAATTACATTGGTACATTAGACATAGTTAAATATCCATAGATTGATCTGTAAATCTATCAAGAGCATTCATAGATTCATTATAAGATTCTCAAAGACCGTTGGCTATCTTAAATTTACGTAAATTTTGAAAGAAAAATGTTTATTGTGTGGCGTTCTGGCCGCCCGATTAAAGGTACCCCCTGGACAAGTGCAGAAGAGCATTATCAGGATGCTGTCGGGATTAGAATGCATTAGCCATAATTAAATGTTGCATTGTTATCTCTTGAGCGTCGGAGGCTGAAGGGAGACATGTTGGAAAATATAAAATCATGAGAGGCATATTTGCGGTGGTCAGTCGGAACATCTTTTCCCAAGGTGCAAAATTCAAACCTTTATTGCTTGAAACGGAGGGGGCCTACAATTAAAGGGGATATGTAGGCCAAATGTTTCTACACGTAGAATGCATGATGACTGGAACGTGCTGCCAAGGGTACTGGAGGAGCGAGATAAGATAGTGGGATTTGTCTGAAGAAGGGTCCCGACCCATTCCTTCTCTCCCGAGATGCTGCCTGACCCGCTGAGTTACTGCAGCATTTTGTGTCGACCAAGTGAAGTTTAAAAGTATTTTACATATGGATGTACAAGGATGACTTGGATCACATACAGACCGAGGAGTATAATTTAACGGCGTCATGATCGGCACGGACACCAAGCGCCAAATGATCTGTTCCTGTGCCGCACCGTTGTATGTTCTATGTCGATACATTCTGGATAGTTTTTCTTCACTTCAATTGTCTCAGTTCCAAAATACACAAACGCATGCATTGAGAGTAGTTGTTTGTTACTTGACACATTTTTAATTGGTGTCACGTTCTTACTTCGAGCAGGGTAAGTTGCTGTTTTGTGGTCATCGTATTCCTGATTAATGTTCCTGCATTATCTGTGCCTTTTGATTAAATAGAGGACGGAGTCATGGCAAAAGAGGAAGGTAAATCATTATGTGTACATTGTTACTTTTGCGTGATTCAGTATTCTGATTTGCTCTGGTGATATTTCCTTTCAACGAGCGAAACTTCCAACCAGGAACCTATGAAGGTGCTTGCGTGAATTTATGGTATTAGTGGCATGCAAACGTTTCTTTGATGAGGAAAATCGGAATTATATATTTGCTGAAGATTTGGGCTGATATGGTAACAAAAAAGAGACATTTCACCGTGGAGTGCTGTACGAATATATTTTCTGCTTCCAAGGGGCATCTTTGCACGTTCGGTTTATCATACCGTGGGCGAAACAAATATTACCAATTAAATAGAACTCAAAGATAATTGAAAATGATAAATTATCGAGTGGTTAGTAATGATCTTCCACCAACCGCTTTATATCATACATCAAGTACTCATCCACAACTTTGCTTGTGGCAGCATTTAGCTATAACATTCGACGTCTTGATAACTGAATTGCTCGTCCAGTTCATTGTAAATGTTCCAGGGGTAACAGCCTCCCCCATCTTCGCGCACAGTGTGCTCTACATTACAAACCATTCCTACGGAATATAACATCCTCACCCTCTCCGCCGATATTACTCCTCATCTTAAACCGATGCAGCTTGGTTTTATACGACACAGTTATGGGGAAATATTTTCCACTTTCCTCATATGTATGGCCCTTATAATTTCAGATCTCAATTAAGTTCTCACTGGGCACCATTTGCTTCACGAAACACACACACACACACACTAATCTATTCCTCTTAATTGGAAGATTTAATCCCTGTAAAATTATTTTCGACTTTCTAATTTCTGCGGCAGATAGCAAGCTCGACATATACTGCCGATGCCATAACATGCCTGATATTCCATTAATGATCTAATCAATGATTTACACATTTATTCCAAGAACCATTGTTCTTACACTTTCATTATTCAGACGGAATTCGCCCCAACAAGGCCGTACAGCCAATCCCTGAACATTATTTGCATTTCCAGCTGAAGACTAAGTCGTCTTTTTTTTAAAAACTACTATATCTTTCTCTTGAGCGAATACTGATGAGTAGTATGCATTTAAGTCATCGCCAGATCTTATGGATCCACGTCTATATAGTCCAAGACGCCCATAACGACGCACATTTCCCTCGCACGTCTTCTTGTCCTTCATATACTTAGAACATTTATATACTTATATAACTAGAATACACTTAGATTATTTTCTAAATGGGGAGAGAATCCAGAAATCGGAGGTTTAAAGGCACTCGGGCCCTGGTGAGACCGCTCCAGGAGTACTGTGTGCAGTTTTGGTCTCCAAATTTGAGGAAGGATATTCTTGCTATTGAGGGCGTGCAGCGTAGGTTCACTAGGTTAATTCCTGGAATGGCGGGACTGTCGTATGTTGAAAGGCTGGAGCAATTAGGCTTGTATACACTGGAATTTTGAAGGATGAGGGGGGGTCTTATTGAAACATATAAGATAATTAGGGGATTGGACACATTAGAGGCAGGAAACATGTTCCCAATGTTGGGGGAGTCCAGAACAAGAGGCCACAGTTTAAGAATAAGGGGTAGGCCATTTAGAACTGAGATGAGGAAGAACTTTTTCAGTCAGAGAGTGGTGAAGGTGTGGAATTCTCTGCCTCAGAAGGCAGTGGAGGCCAGTTCGTTGGAAGCCTTCAAGACAGAGCTGGATAGAGCTCTTAAGGATAGCGGAGTGAGGGGGTATGGGGAGAAGGCAGGAACGGGGTACTGATTGAGAGTGATCAGCCATGATCGCATTGAATGGCGGTGCTGGCTCGAAGGGCTGAATGGCCTACTCCTGCACCTATCGTCTATTGTCTATTGTCTATTGTCTATTGGGAGTGCTGATGAAGGATTCCCAAAACGTTAAGATGCAAGTCAAATCAGTGATAAAGAAAGCCATCGCTTGCATTTATTTCGAGAGGGCTTGTGTACAAAAACACGGAAGTAATACTGAAGCTCCATAAGGCGCTGATCAGACCACATTTGGAATATTGTGAGCAATTTTGGGCACGGTATCTGAGGAATGATGTGCTGGCTCTGGAGAGGGTCCAAAGGAGGTTTACAAGAATGATCCCACGAATGAGTAGTTTAACATATGCTGAGCGTTTGACGGCACTGTGTTGTTATTCGCTGAAGTTTAAAAGAATGAGGGGGGGGGGAGACCTCATTGAAACGCACAGAATAGTGAAAGGCTTGAATAGACTGGATGTAAAGACGATGTTTCCATTAGTGTGAGAGTATAGGACCAGAGCTCAAAGCAGATTTAAAGGACGTTATTTTAGGAAGGAGATGAGGAGGAGTTTCTTTAGAAAGATGGTGGTGAATCTGTGGAATTCTTTGCCACAGAAGGCTGTGGAGGGAAAATCAATTGATATATTTAAGACAGAGATAGATAGATTATTGATTGGTGCGGGTGTTCGAGGTTAGGGGGAGAAGACAGGGGAATGGATTAGGAGGGAGAGATAGATCAGCCATGATTAAATGGAGTAGTCTTGATGGGCCGAATGGCCTAATTCTACTCCTATCACTAATAAACTTGTGTTATTCCTTGTCTGGCTGTCTCGTTTATTACCCGTCTCCACCTACTTATTTTTTTTAATGCCTCCCAAAGGCATTCAATATTCCCGACGGACCATGCCTACTTTCAGACTCTATAACTACAGTATGCTTCTGATTTCATCAAACTTTCCATATGCCTTGACACTCATTGTTCTTTGGACGTGCTTTTCTTACCTTTCATTCGTAAAGTTATCGGTTGGCCCTGTAGTCTCAGTATTTCACTTTTAAATGTTAACAGCTTTTCTGATGGAGATCGACAAACGCCTCAGGTTAATTTCTGTCACATTCTTTCAATTATAATGAGCATGAATTTTGCAATGCAATATTTTAATTTATGGACTGTTGTTACCCCTATTCGTTACCATATTTAATCTTACGGTGCAGTGGATGCGATCTTAAATTATGCACAACGGACACTTTAATCACTTGCCCCGCGTCATTCTCTGAGATTGGATTGAGTTATGCCCCTTCCCCAATAGCGTATCTACACAATGCCTCGAAATGCATCCTTGGGTGCACTATAATTGTTTTCCCTTTCTGCACTTCACGCTCAGGTGATCCCCGTTAATTTTGGAGAAATTGAAATCTGTTTTTTACATATATGAGGCATGGTGGCGCAGCCGTACAGTTGCTGCTTTAAAGCAAAGTACTCGCCGTCTTCAGCGCCAGAGACAAAGGTTCGATCCTGACTACGGGTGCTCTCTGTATAGGGGGTGTACGTTCTCACTGTGACCTGCGTTGGGGTTACTCCGAGATCTTCGGTTGGCTCCCGCACTCCAAAGGTGTACAGATTTGTAGATTAAATGGCTTGGTATAAATTTAAACTATACCTTGTGTGTGAAGGACAGTGGTTATATGCGGTGTAATCGCCCGTTGGTGCGGACTCGGTGGGCCGAAACGCATGTTTCTGTGCTGTATCTCTAAACTAAATTAGAGTAAAGTCACGCTTAAATTGAAAGTAATTAACCGTGCTGCAGAAATTAGTTTCGTAACTTCTTGATTGCATCATTTGACTGCAATTTCCAAAGTTAAACAGGCACATTAATGACGTTATATCAATTTGCATTGAAGCTTTGATTTTACGTTGGATGCTGAAATGAAAATAATATACATTAATGACTTAGACGAAGGGATTAAAAGTACCAATAGCAAATTTGCAGATGATACTAAGCTGGGGGGTAGTTTGAATTGTGAGGAAGATGCAATAAGGCTGCAGGGTGACTTGGACAGGTTGTGTGAGTGGGCGGATACATGGCAGATGCAGTTTAATGTAGATAAGTGTGAGGTTATTCACGTTGGAAGTAAGAATAGAAAGGCAGATTATTATCTGAATGGTGTCAAGTTAGGAGGAGGGGGTTCAACGAGATCTGGGTGTCCTAGTGCATCAGTCAATGAAAGGAAGCATTCAGGTACAGCAGGCAGTGAAGAAAGCCAATGGAATGTTGGCCTTCATAACAAGAGGAGTTGAGTATAGGAGCAAATAGGTCCTTCTACAGTTGTACCGGGCCCTGGTGAGACCGCACCTGGAGTACTGTGTGCAGTTTCGGTCTCCAAATTTGAGGAAGGATATTCTTGCTATGGAGGGCGTGCAGCGTAGGTTCACTAGGTTAATTCCCGGAATGGCGGGACTGTCGTATGTTGAAAGGCTGGAGCGATTGGGCTTGTATACATTGGAATTTAAAAGGATGAGGGGGGATCTTATTGAAACATATAAGATAATTAGGGAATTGGACACATTAGAGGCAGGAAACATGTTCCCAATGTTGGGGGAGTCCAGAACAAGGGGCCACAGTTTAAGAATAAGGGGTAGGCCATTTAGAACGGAGATGAGGAAGAACTTTTTCAGTCAGAGAGTGGTGAAGGTGTGGAATTCTCTGCCTCAGAAGGCAGTGGAGGCCAGTTCATTTGATGCTTTCAAGAGAGAGCTGGATAGAGCTCTTAAGGATAGCGGAGTGAGGGGTATGGGGAGAAGGCAGGAACGGGGTACTGATTGAGAGTGATCAGCCATGATCGCATTGAATGGCGGTGCTGGCTCGAAGGGCTGAATGGCCTACTCCTGCACCTATTGTCTATTGTCTATTGTCTATTAAATGGATACATGAGCAGCAAAATAATGAATTATGGACTTTGTATATTTTAAACTATGCAGTTGAACTGTAGTTTCTATTTTCTCTTCACCCTACGAGACTATGTCTGTGCAGGTGACTACCGATAATATCAGAAGCTGCAATTGTGATTATTTGCACATTGACTTCGCAATTGAACATTTCCAAATGGAAAACACAGTGGACGCATTGAACACCTCTTAAAATAAAGCCTAGGGAAGGATTCAGCGCATCACGTGAGGATTTTTTAAATATTTAAAATAACATTTGAATCTGCTTCCACTTCCAAGAATTGAAGAAAGCCAAAAAGACTTGTGAGGATACTGGTAAGAGAGGAACATATAAGTTCGCAAGGTATTTATATGCAATATAAATAGAAATGTAAATACAAGCGTTTCAGAACACAAATTCTCATGTCTACATTTAAATGTAACTTTTTTTAATTTATCATGGTTTACATGCCAGCGAAAATCACCTTTATCTCAGTTTAGTTTGTAATCTTTCCAGATAATGTGTTATAATGTGCGAAGCGGTACGACAGTCCAAACGCACACATTCAATTAAACCTACCATAAATTTACTCTGTAATTTAGTTATAGAAGTTCTCCGTTGACTTCACAATAATGCAATGATTATTTTTACCCATTAAAACAGAAAATGTAAAGGACGACGGTGAGTGCATATGGAATTAAATTTTACGCGCATCAAACATTTTTTCTCGAATGGAAGAATGCCAGTGGTAGTGCTTGCAGAGAGCACTGCCATGATTATTGTTGACCTTGTGTAATCTACACCCAGTTCCTGCGCATGTGCTACCGTGACACCTTTCTCTCCAGAGGATGCTCCCCTCCGCGCCCGTCCCGTTCCCATTTGCATGAACACCCGCCTCTTAAAACATAAGATCCCTTTATGACAAGGATCCTGCCAGGGCTGCATAAGCCTAGTCAGCCTGGACCGCACCTCCCCAATCTCTGCCAGGTGTGGAAGAAGGAGCGCATCCCAAACGAAAGTGGGCACGCGGCGCAGTCGACATAAGGCTCCTCCTCGAGTGACCCCGAAGCCGCTGCCGAAACCATAGCTGCGTAGCTCCGAGCAGCTCCGAACAACAGAAGCAGAAGCAGTTCACTCCAACCGAGCAAGGAAATACGTCCACGCTTAACTTCACTGCCGAGAGTAGGCTATATGTAAAATAAGCATGGACGTCAAGCCTTATTTGGACAGCTTTTCACGGACGAATAACATAAATTTACTTCCTCGACAATTTATTCAGCGATGGTTACTGCATTGCAATGTTGCTCTTCTTTCTTCAGCAATCGCCAAGCTGAAGCAGCGCGCAAAAACTGCAGGTTTGATATATTACAAAAGTAATCCACTGTCAAACATAAAACATAGAAAATAGGAGTCGGCCATTCGGCCCTTAGAGCCAGCATCGCCGTTTAATATGTTCAAGGCTGATAATCGAAAATCAGTAGCCCGTTCCTGCTTTCTCCCCACATTCGTTGATTCCTTTAGCCATAATGTGTAAGAAGGAATTATAGATGCTGGTTTAAATCGAAGATAGACACAAAATGCTGGAATAACTCAGCGGGACAGGGGGCATCACTGGAGAGAAGGAATGGGTGAGGTTTCGGGTCGAGAACCTTCTTCAGACTGATGACAAATTAGTGGGAGGTACATAGACAAGGAAGTAAGGTGTGAAAACAGGACAAGGTGAATAGTGTTCAAGGAAAATGTAGAACAGATCATTGTTAGTTGGGAGAAGATAACAACAAACCAAACAGAGAGAAAATCTGGTCGGAGACTGTAAGATAGGTCGGAGAACTGAGAAGCGGAGGGGATGGAGATGGAGGGAAAGCAAGGGTTACTTGAAGTTGGATAATGTTTATACCGCTGGGCTGTAAGCTGTCCACGCGAAATATGAGGTGCTGCTCCTCCAATTTACGCTGGGCCACACTCTGACAATGGACGAGGCCCAGGACAGAAAGATCAGAGTGGGAATGAGAGGGGCCTTTCAAGTGTTGAGCAGCCATGAGATCAGGTAGCTTTAGGCGGACGGAGCGGAGGTGTTCAGCCTTAACCATGAGCTCTAAGAGCTATATCCAACTCTCTTTTGAATATACCCAGTGAATTGATCTCCACTTCCTTCGGTGGCCGAGAATTCCACAGATTCACAACTCTCTGAGTGAAAACATTTTTCCGCGTATCTGTCCTAAATGATCTAACTCTTATTCTTGAACTGTGACCCCTGCTTCTGGACTCCCACAACATAGGGAACATTTTTCCTGCATGTAGCCTGTCCAATCCCTTAAGAATTTTATATGTTTCTATAAGATCCCCTCTCATCCTTCTAAATTCCAGTGAATATAAGGCCAGTCGGTCCATTCTTTCATCATATGTCAATCCCGCCATTCCGGGAATTGACCTGGTTAACCTACGCTGCACACCCTCAATAGCAAGAATTTAATCTACAAAGCTAACGGGATAATTGTAATTTCCATTGCTTTCAGAAACATTTGTTGTAAAAATAACATGTTAGGCATCACGATCTGTAGGTGAAGCTCTCGCAGCACATATTTTACGTGTTTCATTTCTGATGTTATATCAATCGGCACAAGCCACGATCTTATTGAGAGCTATAAATGTGCAACAGTGGAAGAGCGTCTTTTTTATGTTTTTTAAATATACGTCCACATCTTTCGGGGAGCGCACGGTTATATAAAATCGAAATATGACGTTAAAGCAATGGTACAATGCCTTACAAACATTGAATACTCCGACAATACAATTTAGTGTTAGATTATACAACGTTGGTTCATAGATGAATATCGATATTTATAATTAATGTTCCTGTGCTTCTTTGCTTCACAGAGGGTGATCTCGCAAAATCAGAAGCAGGTAAATAATTAGTAAATGCACAATTTTAAAAACGATTGGTTGCAACGGTGATAAAGGTTCCCTTGTTTTTAATGGATAACGGGACGGCCCATGACCAATCTACGAAATGTAATTCAACCATCTTTCAATTGTCCATGTTCAGCTGAGCATATTTTCCACCTGACTATGATACTGTTTACATTTGTCTATGCTGTTTGGTCCAAATAAGACACACGTCAACAAGGGCGTCGGCAATGTGCTGATATTTTGCCATTGGTTGGTTAAATCACCTCCGCAATAAAGGCTGGAATTGAGTTCAGCGTTATTCCATTGTTGTCAAATATGAGACTAATTCACTTCAGTCGAAATGCAGATCTAGTTAAAATGGGTGAACGCAGCAACATGTCCATGTTGACTTTGGTTTTGCTTGCGTAATGATAATCATTAATTGGTATATCTATATACTAAAATTCTCGTTTGTTTGTTTATTTGTGATCGAACTACAGCCAAAACGGTACACGATAGCGCGACAATTTTAGGCCCACTTTACTCACCGTCATCGCTTTAATGGTAAAGCAAGTAGTTTTATTGAAATCGGAGTTATATTTTTAACTTATTCACATTTTAAAGTTTAAATCTATCCCGGAGGGAGGGAGGGAGGGAGGGGGAGGGAGGGTGGGAGGGGGGAGGGGGAGGGGAGGAGGGTGGATAAGGGGGGTTAAGGGGGATGTAGAGGAGGATGGGGAAATGAGGGGGGGAGGGAGTGGGTAGGAGGGTAGGAGAGGGTGCTGCACCAATGCAGGAGAGGTTTAGGCCCAACGGGTCCACTTGGTCTAGTAGACTTTAAATGCGCTTGAACTCGATTTATTTTTTATTTATTTCATTGGTGTAACAATTGTATAAATTGTCCTATCCACATTTAACTGTCATTATCTATATTGGAGCTTATCAAAAGGAGTTAAAATATTCGTGACCGCTCTGGTCAATCCCCAAAAAAATCCCACTAAAGCAGAACGAGCCCGTTTCCTCTGCAAATGGATTGGCAATTTTGTGCCGTGACAGGAGGCATCCAGCGTGTCTGCACCCTCCTGCCAAAAACAAGATGGGCTGTTGGATGAAATGTAACACGACGACATCGGATGGGGTGAACTAAGGAAAGCAACCTGAAAAATGAATGGTCCTGACTGAGCAGCCTCAGAAATAATACAACCAATAGGCAGGGTAGACTATTGGATGTTAACAGCTCCACGACTATTTTGCTACGTCATGGAGATTACATCCAGTGACAAGTAATATCTGATCGTGAAAATCCCGATGATGACCATCTCCAAGAAGGGGCAGTTTAATAATCTGTTTTGATATCCAGATCCCCGATATCACAATTGCCAACTTAACATTCACCAGAAAACCGATTTAAGCGACAAAAACAGACCGATTCCAATCCGCGGCAGGTTCGATCTATTCCACCTCATGATTCCATGTTTTGCCATGATCCAAAAGGCATAATTGAGCGGCATTATGACGTAGCCTGTAGCGACCATATGGATTGGTACTGAGAGTCGAACCCTCGGATTGGCCAGCGGGGTCACGTGGTTGTTTTGGCGCCCAAAACCAGTCAGTTGGGAGAGGACTTCGATGTGCATAGTTTAAGTTTAATGGTTGTCTGCGATCCCGATTGTTATCTTTGAAACTGAATATTGTTATCGCAATAAACTTCTTTGACAAAGCTACACGTTTTCAGACTCGCCATAAGCCTTCATTTTCGTCCATTAAGCTCGAAATGGTACGCAGTCAATCTGGGAAAGGTGCAGAGAAGATTTACAAGTTGCAAAGAGTGCAGAAAAGAATTACAAGGATTTTGCCAGAACTGGAGGGCCGGAGCTATGTAGAGAGCTTGAACAGGTTAGGAGTCTAGGAGCGCAGGTCGAGGAGGGGTGATCCTAAAGAGGTGTATAAAATTTTGTGTGGTATAGGTCGGGTAAACTCCTGCCCAGAATATGGGGATCGAGAACCAGCGGACATAGGTTTAATGTGGTGGAAATATTTGATAGGAATCTGCGAGGTAACGTTTTCACGCAATGTGTGGTTGGTGTTTGATGTTGGGTTGCCAATGAGGTGGTTGAGGAAGGTACATTGTTTAAGAAACATTTGGACACGTACAAGGATAGGATAGATATAGTGGTATATGCGGCAAACGCGGGTAAGTGGGATTAGTGTAGATGGGACATGTTGGCCAATTTCGGCAAGGGGCTGAAGAGCCTGTTTCTACGTTGTAAGTCTCCGTGACTCTATGAATGAAGTTCCAACAAAACCTTGACTTCTCAGCTCGTCGTACAACGGAGTTCACGATATAAACCTTCATTCCTTCTCTCACCAGTACAACGTGACTGGAGGATGACCCGTCTACAAATGTACTGTAGTAATGTTAACCCATAGAGATCAGTTCCGAAAACCCATCCACAAATGTAAGGGGATCAGGCGCATGAAAGTACATCTCTGAACACCCCCCTCTAAATCAAACCCGTTTTACAGGTACTGTATATTGTCGCTCCTTCGTCGTAGCTAGCCTGAATCGTCGAATTCGCTAGTGAAGAACATGCAGCATTGCCTTCGGCTGGAAATCTGTAGCAATTCTGATGGCTGGCTAACTTCTACAGTCAATTAGGCTGGTGTCATATATTATGTCGTTCTCGGCAACAGCCAAGTTCCTAAAAGGAGTAAATGAATAAACACTGTAGGATCGTGCCAAGCTTCCCGAAATGTCCAGCCTATCTGGCAAGGGATGTGCAATTTGTTTTCTGTCAAAGAGTCCTAGAGGGACACAGCTTGGAAACAGACCATTCGGCCCGTTTGCCCACACCGGCAAACATAGTCCTCGATTCACCCACTCTGGGCAAAATAACCTGTGCATCTATTCGATCCATTTCTCTCATGATTTCATTCCCCGTATGATTTTTCGTTTGAGCATTGAAATTCAGTTGTTGTCTCGAGAATATTCAGCTTCGTGCATACTTCTCTGGGCTGCAAATATATGGACCATGAAGTTGAGTTCCCTGTTGCTTTAGAAATTCAAATATGATAATCTATGATAAAGATACGTTCAGATACTGACAGTTATAACAATATTGTGTTATTGCTTCCAGATCTGAAAAAGCTGAAAAGTACTTGCGAGCACACGGGTAAGAGAAATAATGTATTTCATACAGAACATATAATTGAAAACAAACATATAATTGAAAACAAATAGTTTAGTTAATAGTAACTGGTTTCGTTTCAACTCATACCTCTTTCTTGGACACGGGAGCAGAGGATTTGCGAAGCTTCATTGGAAATCTTCCGAGCCTTGAAGTCATGATCAATGCTTAAGTTGATCCCAATTAAGTTTAGTGTAGTTTAGTTTAGAGATACAGCGTGAAAACTTTCCCACTCAATCCGTGCCGACCAGCGATCCCCGAACACTAACACCATCATACGCAGACTAGGGACCATTTAGAAATTTTACAAGCCAATTAGGCACCCGGATATAACCCATGCATGTCACGAGGATATTGTACATACTCCGCACAGATACGACCCGGAGTCAGGATCGAACCCGGGTCCCTGATGCTGTAAGGCAGCAACTCCACCGCTGCGCCATCCTACCGCCTCTTTAATGACAGAATGAGTGGTGAATCTGTGGAATTCCCTGCCACAGAAGGTGGTTGAGGCCAGTTCATTGGCTATATTTAAGAGGGAGTTAGATGTGGCCCTTGTGGCTAAAGAGATCAGGGGGTATGGAGAGAAGGCAGGTACGGGATACTGAGTTGTATGATCAGCCATGATCATATTGAATGACGGTGCAGGCTCGAAGGGCCGAATGGCCTATTCCTGCACATATTTTCTATGTTTCTGTTATATTAGAGCCTTGAAATTATTATCAAAAGCCAGGCATTGATTATTATAATTATGTCCAGTGTGTAACAAATGATGTAACCGGGCCTTAATACACTTTGTACCTTTGAACATGTTTGTGAACATTTTTATATTCCCATAAATAGAGAGAGATAAAGATGCAGGTAAACTATGAACACGTGTTAATAAATTATGTTTTTGCTATTATAATGAAGCATGTTAACGTCTGCGCAATGCCCTTACTAGTCATTGGAAGAAAACACACCTTACTATCGTATAGCAAAGAACTGCAGACTCTGGGCTACACTGAAGATAGACACAGATAGCTCGAGTAACGCTGCGGGGCAGGCAGCATCACTGGGGAGAATGAATGGGTGATGTTTCGGGTCGAGAATTTCTTTTCCACTGTTACTACCGTGATATCTTCAGCAATAGAATTGACTACCTACCCGACTTAATGAACGAGTCAGTCAAGGAAGAATGGTAGGTGAAAGCATACAGATAAGCGCAGAACATTTTATATTTAGACTCTGTCTGCAACACGTTAACTCTTTTAAAGAAATTATGGAAGTTTGGCTTTCCTGATCATAAGTTCATAAGTCAAAGGTGTAGACGTGACAGTCAAGGCAAATTGTGGTAAGGACATACGTGGTCTCGCCGCCGTTTGCGGAAAGCAATTCCTCTTCATCTCCTTTAGAAAGGCATGTCCTTTAGTTCTGAGGCCTTGGCCTCTTGTCCTGGACTCTCCCCCTTGTGGAAACATCCTCTACACGGACACTATGCAGGTCTTTCAATAATCTGCAAGTTTCAATGAGATCACATCTCCAGAGAATACAGCCCAAGGGCCGTCACATGCTCCTCAGGCGTTCTCTTCCCCGTTATCCTACGCGTAACCAGCTCTGGACATTCTCCAACGTCAGCATATTCCACCTTAGAAATGGTGTCTAAAACTGCTCGTAATACTCCAATTGTGGTCTGAGCAGCGCATTATACAACCTCAGCATTACATCCCTGCTTTTATATTCTAGTCTTCTTCAAATAAAACCTAATCTTGGATTTGCCTTCCTTACTACGGATTCAAATTGCAAATTAACCTTTTTTAGATTCTTGTACAGGTATGTAGACGTACAGGTATGTAGGTTAATTGGCTGGGTAAATGTAAAAATTGTCCCTAGTGGGTGTAGGATAGTGTTAATGTACGGGGATCGCTGGGCGGCACGGACTTGGAGGGCCGAAAAGGCCTGTTTCCGGCTGTATATATATGATATGATATGATATGTACCAGAACTGCAAAGTACCTTTGCTGCTCCGAATTTTGAATCCTCTCCATATTTAGACAATAGAATTCCGAAAAACTATATGTAAGACCGCACACTTTGCTACGCTGTATTACATCTGCCCCCTCTTTGTCCACTTCCCCAGCCTGTCTAAGTCTTTCAGCAGGCGCTCTACTTCATCTGTAATACCTATCCCTCCACCTGTCCTCCTACTATCCGCAAATCTGTCCTCAAAGCAATCAAATACATCATACAAATGGTTAAAATACAGGAAATAAGTGGCGGACCCAACACCGACCACGTGGAGAACATCATCAGCAACTAACGAGAAAAAGTTTCATTTATTTCCATTCTTTACTTTCCGCAATTAAGACATACTTCCCATGCTTCTATCCTCCTCCAATACCACGACCTCTCATCATGGTCAGCAGCCTCACATGTCGCAATATCAAAAACTCCAAAAATCCAAGTAAACAACATTTGTCGACTTTCCTTTGTTTATCCTAATATTTACTTCCTCAAAGAATTCCAACAGATGTGTGTCCCCTTCACAAACTATACCGACCACGGCCTAACTTTTCATGCGGTTCTAAGTATTCGTAAACCTCATCCTAATAATGGACTCTCAAATATTAAGGACCACTGGAGTCAGGATAACGGGCCTACAGTTCCACCTCCTTGTCTTCGCTCCTTTCTTGAACAGTGGAGAAACATCCATGCATTATAGAAAGCATCCTTTTAGAAGACATCACAGCTTAATTTGGCTACATGTCTTCTCAGGAATACAAGAAATTGCAGAGAGTCGTCCATCACACAAACCTCCCATAGTGCATTTAATCAAACCCCCCACCACCCCACCCACCCACCCATCGAATTATTGTAGTCTCCTCGATGACTCGGAATGCATGAATATTTTCTCCCAGCAGGAGAGTAAATTCACGGACCTCGCATAAGTTCACGGTGTAGTCCCAATATTCCAAACTGCTCACTGTACCCCTTGCACTATTTATTTGCTCTTCCTCTGTAACTGTGACTTTGGGACGCTGTATTCCGCATTCTCTCTATATACACAATATTACATTACTTGTTGTACTACTGTGTTACTTGTACTCGTGCATGATATAATTTGATGGATAGTCAGCAAATACTTTTTACTGTATCTCGGCCGACGTGACAAAGAAATCATAATACCACTTTCTTCTAGTTCCCCTCGTTTTCCATGGAAAAAGTTGCAATGCACAGTAATCAGTGTTTGGTTTTGATGCAAAACATCCTGAACCTTTTCATGGAATTCAATTGACGGCGATGAGTTGCAATGGAATCAACATTGCAGGAAAAAATATTAATAAGTTTCTTCATCTGCTCCAGGAAGGACGGATGTTATTGACTTTCTTCCCAATATTGTTCTGCTGGTTACGTATATAGCAAATGGATGATGGGTACAAAATTGACATAGTCTAGTTATGCGTCTTTATCTCGTTCAATAACAAGATTGGCCTTGAACATTGTCCCCCCTTCTCCTTGCTCCCCATGAAAAAGGCGATAGCTAAAATGAAAACTGCATGAATTATATGTAGTTGCTAAAATCATAATAAATTATATGATACCATTGTAACAATTAGATTCAAAGGCCATTATGATATGCAGATATTGGAAAATGCTTTGTGTGACATATTAACCCTACTTCCTTTCCAGAAATCACCAAATTAAAAAGAAAGTTGAAAGATCTCGGTAAGAACTGAGATATTATGTTAGACTAACGTTATCGTTCTGGATAAATTATCGGTCGTAAAATATCCAGGAAGAATTGAAAATAACTACTGCAGATTTTTAGCATTTCTGCCACTGACAAAGAACTAAAATTGATATTGCAGCTAAACTACCTTTTATAAAAAGTGGAAACATGACCTAGAACTACGCAGTTTCGCTCTGCGGAAATGTTTTCGGTCGTTCTGAATATGTTCAGCAATTTTGTACTTGCCCTGTTACGATTTGCAGATTTGCATTGATTAGCTCAATGGACTTGTTGAAGTGCAATTATGTGGCTATCATGACATGAAATGTAATGCAAAATGTGTTTTTGGACATTCTTTATAAGTGAGTAAATTGTTTTAATTAGTTTAAACTATTTTAAACGTGTACAGTATTCACTCGGGACTCATAACGCTAACATGACTGGCAAGTGAAAAATATAATGTAATAATGTTGCATCCTCGGTGACATCTTGCATAGATATTGCAGTTATTCAAATAAAGCAATGAAGAATGAATTTTCAGAACTATTCTACAATATAACCATTATATTTTCCATGCATGCAAAAACAGAGACTGACAAGGACGATGGTAAGTTGAAAAATTATATAAAATATTTCGAATAATTACGAGACTTTTCAAAGAATGCTATTTTCATATTCAAACGACCATTTTGCCAGACAATTCAGGGCATACGGAGTACATCTATCTATATACTAAAACTCTCGTTTGTTATCTTGTTTGTGACTGAACTTCAGCCAAAACGGTACACGACAGCGCGACAATTTTAGGCCCACCTTACTCACCATTGTCACTTTAGTGATAATGCAAGTAGTTCATTGAAATCGGTGTTATATTTTTTAAGTTATTCACATTTTAAAGTTTAAAAGGAGGGGAGGGGAGGAGGGAGGGGAGAAGGGGGAGTGGGGGAGAGGGGGGGTTGAGGAGAGAAGGCGGGGGGGACAGGGTGCTGCACCAATGCAGGAGAGGTTTGGGCCCAACGGGTCCACTTTGTCTATCTATCTATCTATCTATCTATCTATCTATCTATCTATCTATCTATCTATCTATCTATCTATCTATCTATCTATCTATCTATCTATCTATCTATCTGTCTATCTATCTATCTATCTATCTATCTATATACTATCAAAACTATATACTATTAAATTCTTGTGTATGAATATACGGTGAACTGTAGCACCACGATTTTTGCACCGCCTTAATCACCACGCGGTTCGCTGCTGGAAACTGATATTGTTATTTAATTCGGTCGCATATTTTTTAAGTTACAGAGGTTTTAAAGCGCTGCCCCCCCCCCCTGGTTTATTGAAGGTTTTCAGGGGGCGCTGTTGTGCGGCTGTGCTCAGCACGCATGCGCGGCATCTCCTCACTCTGTGCTCAGCACGCATATTTATCTGTGATTTCGGCTGATTACGGCAAAACGGTGAACCGTAGCGCCACGGTTTTTGCACGTCCTTAATCACCACGCTGAACGCTGCTGGAAAATGATATTTTTGTATTTGATTCGGTCGTGTATTTTTTAAGTTACAGAGGTTTTAGTAAAAAAAAAGATTTCAGCCGTTTTTTCCATTGCCTTCAACGTGTGACGTCAAAATGCCCATGTGACAAGAGCTCGAGCAACCCCCTTCCTTCTGATTTATAGAAGGCTTTCAGCGTGGCGCTGCTGTGCGTATGGGCTCCCCTCTCCTCTCTCCCCTTGCTTCTCTCATCTCTCCCACACCCGGGAGGTCCTCTCCCCGCTATCCCCCCCCGGACCTTTCACTGATGCGCTCCCCCCCGGACCTTTCACTGATGAGCACCCCCGCCCCCCACCCCCCCCCCCCCCGGACCTTTTACTAATGCGTCCTCCCCCACGGACCTTTCACTGATGCGCTCCCCGCACCCCCCCCCCCCCCGGACCTGTTGGTGCTGGGGGCAAGAGAGGGTAGGGGAAAGGGGTGTGCTGGGGAAAGGGGGGTGTGGGGAGAGTAAGAGTGTGTCTGGGGGAGAGAGAATGGTGGCGGGGTCTGAGAATGGGGACAGGGGAGGGGGACAACAGGGGTCGTCCGGAAGGGGCTTGGTGGTGGGGGAAATAGGGGTACTGGGAAAAGGGGAGGTCGTGGGGAAAGGGGGAGTGTGTGGAGAGTAAGATTTGGTTTGGGGGAGGAGACAATGGGGGGTGTGGGAATGGGCCCAACGGGCCCTCTTCGCTAGTATACTATTAAAACTCGGATCTTGTGAATATATGTATGTGATTTCGCTGATTTCGGCAAAACGGTGAACCGTATCGCCACGATTTGTGCACTGCCTTAATCATCACGCGGTTCGCTGCTGGAAAATGATGTTTTTATTTAATTCGGTCGCATATGTTTTAAGTTACAGAGGTTTTAAAGCGCTGCCCCCCCTGATTTATTGAAGGTTTTCAGGGGGCGCTGTGGTGCGGATTTAGTCTTCAGCGTGTGTATGTCTGTGATTTCGGCTGATTTCGGGAAAACGGTAAACCGTAGCGCCCCCCTCCCTCCCTCCCCCTCCCTCCTCCCCTCCCTACCTCCCCCCTTCCCTCCCTCCCTCCCCCCTCCCGGTTACAATGGAAACCCTACGAGGACGGGCCCAACGGGCCCACTTGGTCTAATTATACTACTAAAACTCTGATCTTGTAAATAAATATATATATAAATTAGTATATATTTCCGTATATATGCACAGGGTGATACGCCAAAACGGAAAAACCGTGGCGCAACAATTTTTACACCGCTTTAATCGCCACTCTCCCGGCTGGTCAGAAATGATATTTTCATTTAATTTGGTCGTATATTTTTTAAATTACAGATGTTTTAAAGTTAAAACATTTGATTTCTAACTGATTTATTGAAGGTCTTCAGCGTGTGACGTCACAATGCCCCTGTGAGATGAGCTTGCGCTGCCCTCCCCCTCCCCCACAACTCATGCAGATATATGTATAACATGTGGACCTGCAGCCACAACGGTAAACCACAGCGCCACAATGTTAGCGCCACCTTAATCACCACTGTCCTCGCGACTGTTTATAACAAGTTTTACTTAAATTGGTCGAATATCTTTTAAGTTACAGACATTTTAAACTTTAAAACTGTCATTTCTAAACACATTTTTTCCACGTGCTGTGCGTCTGACGTCACCACGCAAGGCCTCTCCTCACTCGCACAGACAAGATGGACGCCGTTAGCGGAGCCGCCCGCCCGCAATCACCGCCTCCCCTCTCCTCAATCTACCCCCCTCTCCCACACCCGGGGGACACTCCTGAGCAGGAGGGAGATGGTCGGACTGTTGTCCACTCATCCTTCCTGCCGTCGCTTCAACCCACCCCACGGCGTCCTCGAGTCCCCCTCCCGCCCGGGACCGTTACCGCACGCACCCCCCCCCCCCCCCGGGACCATTAACTAATGCCCCCCCGGACCTTAACTTTAACTAATGCTACCCCCCCCCCCCCCCCGTGCACCGCCGCCCGCCGCCACATCTGACATTACTCAGGTCGGGCAGCGCTGACCGCCGGGAGATGTAGTCGCCTTCGCCTCTCCCGCTCGGGGCGTGGGGGGATGCGGCACCCGCCCGACTGACGACAGTGCCTGTCAATGCGGGGTGACGAGAGCTCTACTGCTGCCCTCCCCTCCACTCCCTCCTCCCTCTCCCGCCCGGGCCCAGCACCGTTACCGCACACAGGCCGCAGCGCAGCGGGCAGCTTCTTCTTCTCCTTCAGCGGCCGCTTCCACCGATGGCGGCGTCGACGAGGGCCGCTGCCACCGACGGCCCGTCGCGGCTTCACAAAGATGGGGGCTTCCTCACGCTCTGCCATCTTGTGCGCGCCTCCCGCCGCGCCTCTCTCCCCTCCCCACTCACCCAGACCCGCCGCTGCCCGACTCGAGTAGTCCCACCTCCGCCGCCTGCCTCGAGTAGTCCGGGGCTCCCTCCTCCTCCCTGCACGTTCGGTGTCCTTCGCCGCCAACGGCTCCACGGAGGGGAGTGGACGTGGGGCCCGAGTGGGTGGAGGGAAGGGTGGGGTTAGGAGGGGGTGAGGGTGGGGGCAGAGGGGGAGGTGGGGAAAGGGGGATGAGAGTGAGAGTAGGTGAGGAGAGAGTGGGGCGAAGGGGAGAGTGGGACAGCTGGGGTTGGGGTGGTTGGGGGAAAAGGGAGCGGGGTTGGGGGGAAGGGGAACAGTGGGGGTCAGGGAAGTGTGGAGACTGGGGAGGAGGAGCGCAGAGTGGGACTGGGAAAGGGTGATGGTGGGGGGGAAGAGAAGGGGTGGGGGGAAGGGGAACAGTGGGGGTCAGGGAAGAGTGGGGGGAAGGAAAGGGTGAGAAGGTCGGTAGGGGATAGGGGACAGTGAGAGTGAAAGGGGAGGGGGAGTGGGTGAGGGAGGAGGGGGAGGCTGGGGGAGGAGAGTGGGGGGAAAGGGGGGTGGTGGTTGTGGTGGGTGGGAAGTGGAACAGTGAGAATGGGGGTGGGGCGAGTGTGGATGGGTGGGTGGGGTTGAAGGTGGGGGAGGAGAGGGGTGGGGTGGAAGAGAGAAGGGTAAGGGGACAGTGAGAGTGGGGCTGCAGGAGGAGAGAATGGGGGAGAGGAGGGTGGGGTGAATGTGGGGAGAGGGGTGGGGAGGAGGTGTGGAGGAGAGAGGGTGATGGGGAGTGAGAGTGGGGCTGGGGAGGAGAGTGGTGGGGGGAGTGGAGTAGAGATTGGAGGGGAGAGGGATTGTGGGGGGAGGTGGAGTGTGGGAGGAGCAGAGAGTGGGGTCAGGGAAGAGTGGGCGGAGGGGACAGTGGGTGAAAGGGGAGGAGAGGGGTGTGGGGGGAAGGGCTGATGTTGGTGGGAAGAGAGTGGGTGTGGTGGTGGTGGGAAGAGTGGGGGTGGTGTTGGGGGGAAGAGAGTGGGGGTGGGGAGGAAGGGGTACAGTGAGGGAGGGGAAGAGTGGGGGTGCGGGGGAGGGGGACAGTGAGAATGGGGGTGGGGCGAGGGGGTGGGGGTAGGAGGGTGGGATGGGGAGAGTGAGAGTGGGGCTCGGGGAGGAGAGGGGTGGGGGGAGTGGAGGAGAGATTGGCGGGGAGAGGGAGTGTGGCAGGAGGAGAGAATGGGGGGAGGGGGATGGTGGGATGAGCAGAGAGTGGGGGTCGGAGGGAAAGTGGGACTGGGGAGGGGGACCGTGGGGGGTGGTGAAGGGGGGAATGGGGGGGACAGTGACGGTCAGGGAACAGTGGGGGGAGGGGACAGTGAGTGAAAGGGGGAGGAGAGGGGTGTGGGGGGAAGGGTGGTGGTGGTGGTGGTGGGAAGAGAGTGGGGGTGGTGATGGAGGGAAGAGAGTGGGGGCGGTGGTGGGGGAAGAGAGTGTGGGGTGGTGGGGGGTAGAGAGTGGGGCTTGGGGGAATGGGACAGTGGGGGTGGGGAAGAGGGGAGAGTGGGGGTGCGGGGGAGGGGGACAGTGCGCATGGAGGTGGGGTGAGTGGGTGGATCGTGGGGGTAGGAGGGGTGATGGTGGGGAGAGAAGAGGAGTGGGGGAGAGTGGGGCTGGGGGAGGAGAGAGTGGTGGAAAGGGGTGTGGAGGGGAAAGGTGGGGTGGGGAGCGTGGGGTTGGGGAGGAGACAATGAGGGGTGGGGAGGAGAGAGTGGGGGAAAGGGGGTGGTGGGGAAAGAGGGGTGGGGGAGAGTGCGAGCGGCGGTGGGAGGGAGAGTGGGACTGGGGAGGAGGGCAGAGTGCAGGTGGTGAGGAGGAGGGTGGGGGAAGGGGACAGCAGGGGGGGTGAGAGAGTGGTGGTGGGGAAGGGGGACAGTGGGGTTCAGGGAAGAGAGGAGAGTGGGGGGAGGTTGGGAGGAGCAGAGTGAGGGTGGGAGGGAGAGTGGGACTGGGGAAGGGGACAACGGGGAAGGGGGGATGGTGGTGAGGGAAGAGAGAGTGTGGCAGGAAGGGAGGGAAAGGGGAGGAAGTTGGGTGGTGGGGAAGGGGACAGTGAGGGTGAAAGGAAGGGGAGGTTGGGGGAGGATAGATGGGTGTTGGGGGGAAGGCGGTTGGTGGTGGGGGGGAAGGGAGTGGGGGTAGGGGGAAGGGTCACTGTGGGGGTCAGGGGAGAGTCGGTGTGAGGAAGTGGGGGTCGGGGAGAGTGGGGGGGGGCAGTGAGAATGCGGTTGGGGAGAGTGGGTGGAGGGTAGGAGTGGGAGGAGGGTGGGGGAGAGAGTGGGGGAGGCGGGGTGGAGGAGAGAGAGGGTGGGGGACAGTGTGAGTGGGGCTGGGGAGGAGAGAATGTGGGGGGTGGGGGCAGGAGAGAGTGGGGGAAATGGGGGTGGGGGAGGAGAGAGTGGGGCTGGGGATAGTGAGAGAGGGGCTGGGGAGGAGAGAATGGGGGATGGGGGAGAGGAGAGTGGTGGAAAGGGGGGTGGAGGTGAGTGGGGGTGGGAGGGAGAGTGGGACTGGGGAGGTTGGCAGGGAAGAGGGGATGGGGAGGGGACAGCAGGGGTGGGGGAGGATGGGGTTGTGGTGGGGGGATGAGAGAGTGGGGGTGGGGGAGAAGGGGACAGTGGGGGTCAGGGAAGATGGGAGAGTGGGGGGTAGGGTGGGGGGGATAAGGGGGATTGAGTAGAGGGTTGAGGGTGCTACACCAATACAGGAGAGGCTTTGGGTCCAAGGCTCGGTCACACCCTCTCCCCTGTATTGCCTTTAATTGCGCTCCCCCTCCCCTGGAGGAGCACGGTACCACAGTGAAGGAGACAGAAGATGGCCGCTGGCAGAACGGTGTCAGTGGCTCCCTCTCCCCTTCCCCTACCCCTTCCCCACTCCTCACCCTCCCCTCTTCCCCCCCCCCACCCCATTCCCCCCTCCTCACCCGCCCCTCCACTCTCCCCCCCCCCCCCCATTGAGATTCAATATTTTTTTTTAACAAACAATTTATTTTAAAGAAAAAACGCGTGAGGGGGAGGAGGGGTTGGTGGTGTGGGGATGGGAGAGTGGCTGTCAGGGAAGAAGGGAGAGTGGGGGGTAGGTAGGGGGGGATAAGGGGGATTGAATAGGGGGTTGACGGTGCTACACCAATACAGGAGAGGCTTTGGGTCCAAGGCTCTTCGGTTACACACTCTCCCATTCCCTTTACTGCCTTTAATTGCGCTCCCCCCACCCCCGGAGGAGCACGATACCACAGTGAAACATAGAAAATAGGTGCAGGAGTAGGTCATTCGGCCCTTCGAGCTTGCACCGCCATTCAGTATGATCATGGCTGATCATCCAACTCAGTATCCTGTACCTGCCTTCTCTCCATACCCCCTGATCCCTTTAGCCACAAGGGCCACATCTAACTCCCTCTTAAATATGGCAAATGAACTGGTCTCAACTACCCTCTGTGGCAGAGAATTCCACAGATTCACCACTCTCTGTGTGATTTTTTTTCTCATCTCGGTCCTAAAAGATTTCCCCTTATCCTTAAACTGTAACCCTTTGTTCTAGACTTCCCCAACATCGGGAACAGTCTTCCTGCATCTAGCCTGTCCAACCCCTTAAGAATTTTGGAGTGAAGGAGAAAGGGAGATGGCCGCTGGCAGTGCGTTCCCCTCACCCACCCCATTCCCCCCTCCTCACCCACCCCATTCCCCCCTCCTCACCCACCCCACCCCCTCTCCCCCCCCGTCCTCTCCACCACCACCCGCTCCACTCCGCCCCCTCCTCCTCTCTCCCCCCCCCCCCCCCCCCCCCCCCCCACTGACATTATTTATTTTTTTAACAGAAAAAAGCTATTTCCCCAGGTTACAATGGAAACCCTACGAGGACGGGCCCACTTGGTCTAGTTTCTCATAATGCGACAAGCCTGTCCTCTACAGAATGGTCTTTTTCTAGGCCATGCTGGTACAACTTGCGCAATTTCACATCCATTCAGAAAATGTATTACAGTCCATTTTACATTTCTGCAGAACATTTAATTGAAACGTCTTGCGATATGCGAATGACCTTGACTTGCAACGGTGATATATAATGCTCATAGATTCCATCATGAGGAATATTGACCTGCACATCTCGTTGCAGAAGGAACATATTGGCAGATTGATGTAAACGTTATCGCACATTGCGGGAAGTCAGAGTGCCGCTCACTGCTCGATATGTGGCAAGGTGGGCGATCCATTCAATTCACGTTCAGTCACTGTGCCTAACATCAAAGAAAAGCATGACATATATGTTTT